>NC_043989.1:30698569-30998569 GCF_902150065.1 Myripristis murdjan
CTTGGCGTGCCAGTTAGCAGCCAAGACATTAGACTCAACAGTTGGCTTCTAGTTTCCCACTGTCAGCCTCTCAGTTACAACCAACAGCCCTAGTGGAGAAAGGGACGCCCCTCACTGAGAAACAGAGGTTACTTGCTGCCCAGAACTATTAAGTGGAGCAGGTCTTCAGCACCTTTAACAGTGTAACATGACCCATCTGTCTGAAGAGGAACAAACACAGACCAAAGAGGGCAGAAGGTGACTTGAGGAAAGGCCTGGATCTCATAAAGGTCATCTGACATTCATCCCCTTGTATGGAGAGGGCAGAATGGAAGTTCGACCTGACAGAAAGGGACAAGTTGGAGGGAAATAAAACCAGAAAAAAAGAGCCATGGCTAGAACATAAAACATCTTATTTTAGACATTGTTTTCTGGAATAAATCGGAATAGCATCTTTTAGTCAAGGTGTTTTATGTTACAGTTCAAAGTTAAAATGAAGAAAATGACCAAGACAATGACTGGTGTCTGTTTGTGCCTCAACAAAAGATGGCACTGTAATGGTAACGGTAATGTTTATGATGGAGATCCTTAGCTGTTGAGCCATAATGAGTGACAACAGCTGGTTGCAGTTCTGCAGTTTTCAGAGTTAAGTTACATAAGACTTAACTTCTCTGTAAGAAATCTGATGTCAAATTGCACCGCAGAGTGTATTTAATTTACATTGATGATGGTTTCATTTCAATATAAGCTGCACCACCAGAGATGAATCCAGAAGATGTACTACGGTTATATTGCGGGGTATTTTTTCAAACTGGCAATTCTAAAACGACTCCTCTGGTGAGTTCTTTTTCTTTTATTCATTCGTTCTTAAGAGCAATATTTTACATTTAGCACTGAGAAAATCAACAGGGATCGCTCTGAGGATTAAATGCAGCCAGCAGCAGTGTGCAAGTTGCAATGCAAATTTAGTTGATTTGGATGAAACCTTAAATAATTTAAATTTTATTGGCAAAAAGTCTGCGGGCATTGAGCTTTAATCGAATCTCAGGGTAACTGCAACTCACCACAGATGGTAACAGCCCAGTACAACCAGTCTAATAATGTCAGCCACTCTCACTGGAGCAGATGCGAGTTCGGTGCCTTGCTCGAGGGCTCTTTGACAATATCTCTTGAAGGAGACTTACTTGCCTCCCATTCAGATTTTGTGCGTACAGCATCAACCTTCTCATCACGATCTCACTTCACTATGATTTTGACATTTACATGTGACATTTGGAGTTGCCGTCTGTTATTTTTCATCCCCGGGCTGTTGTCACAATGTGATGGAAATACATTTGCACTCGCCTCTCAGTCAAGTGGAAGACAATTCACTATTGTCCCCATTTCTTATCCAAAACAATGGGCGCCGGTGGCTGCAAGCTATCTTGTTAGCATGCGAAGGATGGAGGCCATTTCCAAGAGAAAATGCAATGCAAACAATGGCTTATACTTATGAGTCATGATCACAATGAGTTTGTGCTTAAAATATTAGCACAGGGAAATTAAAGCAAAATTGAGCTTTGGTCGAGGGTTGGGTTATGAGTCCACATGGTGGTGAAATCTCCTCATCAGCTGCTCCTTTCTCCCCTGGACTGCTTGTCCACAAGGTACTTCTATCTCTCCACTGACCATGGCATGGCAAAACAGTTCCCAAAATAACACTTTTAACACATATATGAAAAAAAAACAAAGTGAGTTATGCAGATATTTAAAAAAAAAAAAAAAAAAAAAAAACACCAAGCCCTGGTACCCCTTATTTGTGCAATTACAAATATTTGTAAAAGTACTGGCAGGACATTCCTTCTGGCACAAGGTTACTCTGCGGATGGTTCCTGCAGATGACGTTTGCTGCGGATTACTAACCTTCCTGCCGGATCTACTTTCCAATTCAAATAGACAATAAATAAAATAAAATATTTTAATTTAATTGAATTAAGTTAAATTAAACTAAATTAAAATTTTAAAAAGAGCTGTTTAATTTCCTCAAAATCATTACCAGGACTTTTATATTAGCATAATTATTATATTTCATTCATGCACTAAAAAGGTTTTTTTTGGGACACAAAAAATTTCCTACCATATTGATAAATGCTAACAAGTTGCTTTCATGCTGCTTTCAAGTGCTGCTCATTAACTTTTACTCCTGAAGTGACCACTCATAACATTTGTTGCTGCATTCATTTTTTTTTCTTGAAATTATAGCAAACTCGACACTGTAACAGAAGCAATTACAGTAGGTGGCTTATAATTTACGTTTAGATATCATGGAGTTGCACTGTGCAGCATTCATGTGTTTTTATTCTGATTTTTTACACCCTAGTTGTTATATACAGAACTCAGACTTACAGTTATTGGCAGGGTTTCAAAAATGAATCGCCACTCATTTCACAACTCAAGGACACAGAAAATGTATTTATCCCCCTTTGGCTCTCTCATGTTCTTGGCTGATAATTTTTTTTTACATTATGCAGCAGTGTCTATAGACAGCATTATGGTCGCTGTAAGGGAGCTGTAAACTGTGAAATAATGGGGAGTGTGAGCGAGATCTAAGTTCCCGGGGTCCTATGTTCTGTAATTCAACGTTCTGTTAACACACATTAACCCCAAACCCAACCGCCCAAATACAGAGGTGGGGAGCACCTTTTTCAGGTTCCCATTATTCCCCTATGCCCATGTGCTCTATGGAGCTGGGGAATATGGGACCCTGGGAACATAGGACCTTGGGAACATGGGACACTGGGAACATAGACATGACTCCAAATAATGCAACAAAATTTCAAATGTCATGGTCGTCACCTAAACTTCACTGTCCCAGACTGGCAGGTACCTGAGCTCAATTAGCACGGAGCGCTGACATTCATGAAGAATTCAGGATACAAAGTGAATCGTTTATTTTCATTTTATCCTACTTCCACTTTTAAATAATGCAGGATGGGGCGGGATCAATAATGCATTGTTTTAACCTGGCATGTCCTCAGGCTCTTGCTCTCTGTGTGTGTGTGTGTGTGTGTGTGTGTGTGTGTGTGTGTGTGTCCACTGAACCTGCTGACAAAAGCAAAACAACACTCCCTGCATTGAAACGGAAAGGTTGACAATGTTGCCCTTTGCGTGTCTAAGCGGTAGAGAGGCTGTGTTTGTGTGTGTGTGTGTGTGTGTGTGTGTGTGTGTGTGTGTGTGCGTGTGTGTGTGTGAGCGAGAGAGAGAGAGAGAGACAGAAAGAGAGTTTGGGTGGGTTTGTATGAGTTTGACAGTTTGTGGGTGTTTGTCAGTGTGCCTGTCTGAAAGAAAGCGTTAGCCTCTGAATCCATGTGAGAGCGTGTGCATGTGCGTGTGTGTGTATGTATATGCGTGTTTGTGTGTGTGTGTGTGTGTGTGTTGGTCCTTAGAGACTGCCGTGACTTTGGGTGGCAAAACTTTGTGAACAGTCATGATGAGCTCCAGTTAATTAACGTAACAGTGAAATGTGTCCTACGTCAGAGAGACGTTTTACTCTGAAGGCTGACAGATGTTCATGTAGTGGCATGACAGTCATTTACTTCAGTTAAAAGACGCTTACGATCACATGTTGCATGGCTCAGCTACAGGTTTACAGGGGAAAAGCATCACCACAAAACAATCCCAGAAATAAACAGCCTTTCAAAACAAGATAAAATTTTTTAATGAAATATGTACTAAACATTTTGATTATGTTACACGCATGTGTTTCTTTAAAGTTGAACTATGCAAAAGTGCCCAGGTGAGGACCATTTAGACTCAACTGAGAGTAAATATAGTGTCAACCAATAAATTATGTGCTTATTCCATCTTTTTTGGTTGTTGCTTTTTTGTTGAATGTAAAATATCCAGACATAAATTTAGCCAACAGGCATAGTGCGCCTTTAACAACTGAAAAAAAAAAAAAAAAAACTGAAAAATGAAGAGCACACATTCACGTGCGAACAATTTGCCGTGATTCCACAATCAGAGCAGCACTGAGAATAGCTGCACCATAGAAAAGGAAATGATTTTTTGACTGGAATTTGTTTTTGAACCTTTGATTTACTCTGATTTAATATACATCATGGTCTTGGTCCAGGTTTCTAATAATGGTTGGAGATGATGGTAACAAATCAAAGTCAAATTACAGTCTGGAAAAAAATCAATTTAGCTTGATAATCTTTAGATATTGATTTGCCAGACAACTTCAAAGGAGAAACTGTCCTTGAAAAAAGTCTAAACTCAGGACATGTAAACTAGCTTATGTGACCTTAAACATGATGATACAATACATATATACAATACATATATACATACAGAGATAGATAGATAGATAGATAGATAGAGAGATATCTAGATATAGATAGATAGATAGATAGATAGATAGATAGATAGATAGATATAGATATAGATATATAGATAGATATATATGTATGTATTACCTGTTGAATTGTATCATCATGTTTCAGGTCACATAAGCTAGTCTTTCCTTGGGGCAGCTCAGTATACATGCAGGTGTAAGCAGTCCAGTAAAGCCCTGGGAACAAGCTGCTGGATTGGGGAACCAACAGTGTTGCCTGTCAGTTATTTTCATTACTATGAACTGACTCGGATCAGTAGGGTGGAATAGATTTGCAATGGAACAATCTAATTTTGCCTTCCTGTTTTCATCTCTGACAATCATCTTGTCCTCAGTGCTCTGCATGTGATACAGCGCTGAATACATCTCCATCAAAAAAAGATTTTTTTTTTTTATGCTACAGTCAAATTCTCTAAGTTGGCACACTGCCAGCTTATGATGATGTTTGTCAGTGAAGTCAAACACAGTGGAGGGAGAAAGAATGATGCAGAGAAAATTATATGGAGAGAATGACACACGAGTAATGAGAGCAGTTCAAGCAAATAAATACGTCACAACAAACTGCTTTTTGAGGCAAAGTTAAAGATCAATAGCAGGGATTTTTAATGTTTGGCCCATTTACTACAATTTAGCCACATTTTACCTTCAAACAAACCATTTTGCAAATCATGTTAGAATGCTAAAGATTTCACAACATGTAATTAAAATCCCTTGATTTTCAAATGTGAATTTTTGGTTGAAACATCCACCTTATAATGTCCTGCTTCTGTGGCAAACAAAGTTACCAAACATTTCCTGGGGACTATTTCCTCTGGCAGAGACAGTTTCACTCCACCCAATATCAAGCTATCAAACCACAGCAGTGCTGCTGCTTTTAGGAAAACTAATGTGGACGACTTTATTAGAGAGATGGAGTACTGGAGTGAAGAAAGTCTGAAGTCTCTGAAAGTTCATTTTCATATCATAGTGGAATGAATGAAAACCAACGTCTGGAGAAAAGGGAGGAAAAATGAGTTGGAATTCTAAAATGCAATGGTTTGATTTATCGCTATCCACATGGATAGGGCTTAAAATTACACTAGAAAAAAATCCATCCACATGGGAGTGTTTTCAAAAATATGTCTGTACAGACAAGAAAACAGCAACATTGAAAAAAAAAAAATCCACTCTGCATTTTTGGTAGCCAAAAGCACTGTTTCAGTGTGGCCAGGTGGTGGAAACATAAAGAAAAAAATGTGTTTCCAACCCTACTAGCAACACCTGTGGTGAACCTGGTAAATTTCGAGGGGGAGGTATTTTTGTTGTGCATTACCTTTGTTTTTTATCACATGAGCAGCATGACCCAAGTTAGAGTCCAGCGTAAAATCACAGCAGTGTTCTTTTTTTTTTTTTTTTTTTTTGAAAACATAACATAATGTAACTTTACATCACCTTAACCTAATGGATTCTATGTCTAAACCTAACCTTTCCCTAACTTTTACCAAGTAGTTTTGGTGGTTAAAGTAAGGAAAAAATGGCTAAAATGCTGCCCAACACGATATACAAAATATGTTGATTACAAATCTATTCGTGATGCATCAGAAACAAACGTAATCTTTGATAAAATATAGTTTAGTCGTAAATTTTAGGAGACAGGGCTAGTTTCTAGTTCTTGTTCTTATTGTAAGACCAGAACAATGCTTAGTTTTTAAAACTAACTGGGGGGGAATCAGCTGCCCCTCTGGAATCCAAATGACAGAAATCTGTTGCAGTGACGAACATTTTAATTATTGTGAGAGGGAAACAGAGGCAGCAGACTGAGACACAATGAATGAGACGCAGCGAGAATGGGAATGTTTTTTTTTTTTTTCATATTGATTTCAGTTGTTTATTTCTTTATTTAAACTTTTATTTATCCTGGAAAAGTCAATTGTTCTCTCAGTCCCACAGTATTCAGGATATTATCTTAAGGTCACATTTGGTATAATCTGTTTATGCAAAGCTGCCTCTGCTGATCCCGAATGCAGATGCAGAAGAAGAGGCACACAGGCCACAAAAACAACAGTAACTGGGATAAGGTATTTATTGTATTGACATGCCTTGGTATCCAGATTAATGTCTGCATAGCTAAGTTATCACTGTGAATTAGTGCCCTGATTCATTTGTAATAATATGTTAATAATTATTTTATTTGTTGTAGTTATTTTATGCTCTTCACTGTTCACTAGTTGTCTTATCTGTATTCTCTGTTGCTTTCTCCATTAAAGTAACATTAATGTTTCACTTGTCATAAATTGGGTCAAAAGATATACGAGGACAATATTGTTTATGAGAAATCAGATCTGATGCATTCAGTGTGTAATATACTGGATGTGATGCAGTATGAGTTCATGTTTTTGTTGCAGTACTGTAATCAGTGCTTAGACTGGTTGCCCTTGTTATACATTTTCATCAGATTGCACATAAATATGCATCAATATACTGAAATACAAATTATTATAACAACTATTATTAGACATAATAGTAGCAATACTACTAGTAGTCGTAGTATCCAGTAGTTTTAGGCATTTTTCCAGCGAATTGTGAGTAAACATAATACCTGGAATTTAAAAAGCAGTCACAATAACTGTCAAATTCAAAATTCAATTCAAAAATCAAGGATAAAGAATAGTGACACAAATGATCTATCAGTAGCTTTGACCCAAAAGCATCAAACATCAGAGAGCCGCACTGGTTGAAAACTGATGCAAAGATGAACGGAGAGAGAGAGAGCGGAAGGAATGGAGGGAAAGAGAGATCGAGGCAGAGACAAGAGAGAGAAAACAAAGAGAGCGAGGCTGGAAGTGCAGCGCAGCAAACAGTGGGGCAGTGTAATAAATATGATAAATGATCCAGCCCTCGTCGAGGTATATCCTGCAACAACACAATGTGCTGTGGGCCCGTTTAGAAAAGAGAAAGAGAAGCAAGGAGGAGGGTCACACAACCCAACACCCTACCAAATCATCACTTTTGCTTTAAAAAGACAGACTTTTTGGTTAGGCTTTTTTTTTAAATGTACAACCAGTTCTGTTATTGGACGTCCATGCTGCTGGACAGGGTTTATTGAAGCTTTGCTGAATTCATCTGCTGAACCCACTTGATTCACGAGGCTGAGACCGGTGTGCAGGGGAGGATGTAGGTCAATAAAGAATTGCAGTACAATTGGATTATTGTAAAAAAAAAAGTTGGTGCAAGTCAATATAAGGAAGGAGGTTCTAATGATTCAGAGGTGCTTTGTACCTGTCTCTCTTTTTGCCTTCCTGCATTTCCTTCCTGCCTGTCTTCCTCTTTCTCAACTGTCACCTCCATCGCTCTACCTGTCTGCCGCTTTAACCCCTCCGTGCTCCGACCTGTCAATCTCCCTCAGTCTTATTCATCTTTCTGTTTGTCTGACTGCAGAAAAAAAGGAAACAAACAGACCACGGGGGTAAACTCTCCTAGATTCACATCCACGTATTTTTAGATGATCAGATCATCAAACCAAATCCTGGCATCAATGCCGTGTTTTTTTGCCGGGGCTGCCGAGACATCAGCCGCATCAGGTTCGACACGTTTTCCTGTCTGCACTGTCAAACCGGGTGGAAAATTACAAGTTAAAGAGCTAATAACTTTGGGGTTCCTGCTAAAATTGGCTTTTCCAAAAAAACAAGCCCTGAAGATGTGATGGGGAAAAGAAATGCTGTGTTTCAGGGTGATACAAAGAAAAGTAGAAATAGGTTAAAGTTGAAAAAAAAACTGAAAAAAGGAAAGATGCTCAACTTAGGAGCAAGAAAAGCTGTTCTACATTCTATGTCTATACGAGAGCTGCATAGTTTGGAGTGGCAAATAAAAGTGAAGATAAACTATGACCTCCTGCAGTCATTACAGAGACTGTTACGTTTCATGTGAAGTTTCCTGCAGACAGCATCTCTGTCTGGGTACACGCTGTTCAGTATGTTCTTTTCACATGTTAAGACATTTTACGTTAATGACCAATTACTTTGCTGTCAGGTTTGCAGATGAGCGTCTCATTATTAGACTTTTGCAAGGGGTGGAAAACTCTATCAAGTTACTCTATCAAATTATTCAAATTCAATATTGTCAAAACTGGGGACGGAACGGTAGATTTTAGAAGGATACAAGCTGTTCCTGGACCTGCTGCAATAAAACACAAGAAAATTGTTGGAGAACTAGACTTTGCTTTGAGATAAAAATGCATCTTGTAAGACGGTAGTGCAGCGTTAGTTGTCAGGATGGAGAATGAAACTCTTCCATTATTCCACATGCTGATGAAATAATGATCTGGTTTTATCAGAGGCTTACTGAACCTGCTTCAGTCATTTGTACTGTGGCTCTTGTACTGTGTGTTTTTGACTCTTGAAGTTGATGCTTGAACACAAGATTGGTTCTCAAATGGTGGTTGTGGTCCAAAAGTGGACCACAGGTTGATTTTGAGTGGACTGCGGGGTTCACTTTGTCTAAACAGGGGCCAAAAAAGGGCAAATGTCCATATATAAGACACAGATAGATATTTTAGATATTTTAGAAGATATTTTATTTTGAACTACCCTTACCCAGTACCCAGACCCTCATTCAAAAACATGTGGGAAAAAAAAAACAAAACAAAAAAAAAAAAAAAACAATCATAATAATAATGATAAAAACGAGAAGAAGTAATAAAGAAGAAATAAAATTAAGCTTAAAAGAAAAGGAATTTTTAAAAAATCTGCATACAGTACAAAGTAAAAAGAGAAAATAAAACATTTTGCATAAATAGTCAGTTAGGCAGGCCTCTGCAGTTTCCTAACAAGTAAAAGATACATCTTTATGGGCCAGAGCAGGGGGTTTTCACCTTTTATTTTTAAACAAATGCACTTTCCATTTTGCAAAATCAAAGTGATTGACTCTTAACCTCCCTCATGTGTGAACCCTGGCCACCTGACTGGGACGAATGTGCTTGAGAACTGCTATCTTGTACATTTTTGTTTGATTGTATCATAACCATTTACCCTGATCGTGTCAACTGATATTTATTCACACTGTGCAAGTTGGGAAGTGGTTCCCATCTGTTCTCATGATGCACCTGTCTGTCTGTCTGTCTGTCTGTCAGACTGTACAGTAAAAGGTCATGCCAGTGGCCAAGAAGTCTAATTTTATGCCAAAATGATTTTTAAATATCATCTCAGACAAGCAACAGCACATTTTTCTGTCAACAGATGATGCAGGCGCTCTCATCCAAAGCTGCAAACATTAAATACAACGAGAGTATCCCGGAGTATCGTTATTCCAGACTAACTGAGTGAAAGGGTTTCAACACAGTGCTACCCAGAGAGTAGAATAAGAACAAAAGGCAGAAGGAGAACAGCAGTGAAGATTCTGTAGTTAGTAATTATTCTGTATCCTTGAACACATAGCCCTTTTATTATGACAAATTGCCTTTAAGCTTGATAAAATGAGTTCCTCTTTCTTCCACCTCTGTCATGCTGTCTTTCTCTACATATTAATCTCAATTCAGTAAGCTATAGCGACATCGTACAATTCACTACAGCATCTACATTTGTCACTTTCTGTCATGGTTGCAATAAAGGAGTAGCCCTCAGAGTGCTGTGGACTGACTTGGAAAAACACACGAGGAAGGAGCATCATCACAGACGGCAGGAGCTGATCCCACAGGGACGATCCTGAGGGAATTCTCTGCAGGGTTTAAAGGGAAGTGCATAGGAGTGGAAATGTGACACGCTGCCTCCCCCTGCTGGATGTCTAGCATACGACATGAGTCAAAAGATGAGGTAGCCAAGAGCTGCGTTCCGTTTGTCTTTCCTACTGTCTGTTCCCCGCTCCTCCCTCACTACTGCGTCTCTCCTACCAGGATGTAAGTGAAGGGAAAGGAGAAAGGAAGCAAGGAAAGGAAGGAGAGAAGGAAGCAGAAGCAAACAGCATAAGGACAGTTGTTTCCCGATAATGTCATCATCACAAATGAAACAGCAGCCAGTTGCAAAGCTCCACAACAACATCAAAAGAAATTCAAAATTCAAAATGAAGTTACAGTATTGTGCTGTAATAAAAAATGATACTGGAAAACACTAAATGGAGTTTGTTTATCTTTATGTTTTTGTTTTGGCAGGACTTCCAGAGAAAGCTCAGATGACAATACAATATGGTCAACATTCCACTGGTGTTAAAAAAAAAAAAAAAAAAGACTAGTGGTTGAATTTGTCCTTTATGGAATGTTACAGTATACAGTGTTATTGTATGGGTATACGGTGAAGGACACAGTGTAAAAAATGAATACTGCATATTTCTAAGGTTAAAAAAAATATCCAATATCGTATTTTATATAGGAAGCACAGACCTGTGCCCAAACATTTCCCAAATCCAATATATGACCATGAATTGTTTTTCAACTGACCTGGTGTCATGTGATTAGATCCTCGTCGGTTTCCTTGCTCAGAGGCTCTGGTATTGTTTTTATCTTTTGTATTATGACTGTAATGCTTGTAAGCACTGGCTCGATGCTTATTGCACACCTGTCTGGCCCCGAATGGGGTCTCCTCTCTCTGTGGTCCTTCAAGATTCTTCCATTTTTCCCTGTTACAGTTGTTTTTGTTTGTTCTTGTCCACTATGAGGATTAAGTCAGTTCAGTTCATCTTGTTTTGTTGTAAACTCGTTGTAAACTCACATGAAAAGCCCTTTTATTGGCCTTTAAATAAACTTCAAAATCACAAAATCAGTTCCTGGGTTCTACAAAGGAAAGAGGGAGGTAGTGAAGGAAAGTGAGGAGCATTTTAAGCGTAACAGGACGCACCCAGGGACTGCCAAATGGCGAGGAAGCAGATTTCTTTTGGTAGCTCGGTCTGCAGTTTGGGGCCCAGCTATGCATTCGGTTGAAGCAACGTATTGTGTTGAAGCTTAGTTGGTTTCAGAGTCAGCCTGTTAAAGGCTCTTGTGATTCTCTTTTTCTTAATTTAGACATTTTTAAGTCTTTACCTGCTCACATACAGTCCACACTTTAGTTTTAGCAGACAACCAAGCCATATATTCCAGCTTGACTTGATTTCTCTTTCGCTAATGAACGCTAAATGACAAACTAGTGAACATTTTTTGCGTACTGTGATTGATGCTGTACAGTTCAGCCCCCTGATGTGAATTCACTTCCAAGTTGAATTTTGGACACAGCACAAGGTGCTCATAGTGTTTGTGTGGTGCATCTTTTTTTTTTTTTTTTTTTATGACTTATGACCTTTTTTTCTTAATGCCAGCAATGAAATGGGATGAGAGCACTAAAATGGAGGAACTGATACTGTGGTCCTATCAAAGAGGAGAATGTAGATAATTTAAGACATTTTGAGAGTCTATCAGGACTTGCTGACACCTCGGTGATGGTGTAAAGAGGGTTTGCCATGTGGACGTGAGCTAGGACCAGTTATATAATAATTTCCTGTCAAAATCCAATATCACTGACTCCAGCCATTTGGCACTACCTGCTGCTTTCATGAAGGAACACTACAATTTAAATGTGATTTTTTTGAGTGTCTGAAACCTTTTTTTGAGTGTAGAAACCTTTCCCAAAAACCAGCTAAAAAACAGCTCAAGGACAAAATAAAAAAAAAAATACAGCCAGAATCAAATTGAACTTTTTATTAGAAAAGACAACAGTAATTGAGACCCCAATTTTCACTCCAGTAATAATATCACACCCCCAAAAAACATAACCAGTCCTCTTGCAATTCACCAGTGAGCGGCCGTCTGCCTGCCTCTTTGTACACTGAGCGTAACGGCTCATTATCCGGCAGGCCAGCAGCAGTCTTCACACCATATAGAACAGTTTATGGCAACACAACTTCCTCCTGGGGGGGAATGACACGGCTGGGCTCCTATTTCTGAGTCCTTTACTGGTTCCTTGCATCCTAACTCGTCCTCTCATTGCCTCCCACAGGATTGGACGTTGTGCAAGGCAGATGGTAAATTTTCATTGGCTGAATCCACACTTCGAGACTTCTGATTTGCCTGACATGAGCACAAGCAATAGGAGGGACAACAGTTCATTTTGAACTCTTAACAGTCCCGTTTGTTTTCAGGAAGAGCACCGCGGGAGAGGATGCAATGAACTAAAAGGAGGGATTTCTCAAAAAATCAAAGCCTTACATTCTTCTTCACCTAATACAAGAACAGAATGTTTTTTTTCTTTCAACTGAAATCTCATTCTTGTCCTCATACACTCATCCAGACAGATACTATATATACTCCACTTTCCAACTATAGTATCAGATATAGTTCAATCTGTATCTATGACTTCCACTCTAGCCTGAATGATCCCTGGACTATTAAACCTGTAGAAAAGGCCAGAGGTCCAGAGGGGGAATCAGATCACATTTTCAGGCATCGAATGGAGCAGAAGCGTTTTCCAAGATTTCAAAAGACTAGAGACAATGACATGAAAGCAGTGTGGTTGTTGCAGTGTCACACGAGTTGATACATCTTTAGAGTGCGTTAAGCACAACCGGGGAGTGGGAGGGTCTTCAGACCTGAGGAGAGGATGAGGGTGAGGCCAAACACATTTCAAACAGCCCGGTCCAGATGCTGATCTAATCCACTTCCTGCCTACCAGCTGCTGTGAGCACACTGTTAAAACCACCACAGCTACGTCTGACATGGAGCACTGTACATTACACATGATGAGGGAGGTTTACAAGGTCTGGTGTGAAACACGCCTGTCTTCTGCACCCAAACAGTGTGAAAGGATTCATTTGACTCAACACACCCCAAAGCAGTGCAGAAACAGAACATAAACTGACTGGAGCGATAAAAAAAGCAGAGTTTTGATTTGCCGCATTAAATGACCAGACAGAGATGGAGCCAAAAATGAATCCTAGATGATGCCTTCAACAAATCTGCACAGTTTCACTACCTCAGAATGACAATTAACAGCTCTGTAAAATAAAATAAAATCGAACAAGATAGGATAAATCGTGCTTGGACAATTAAATTATAAACAGACAGGATATCATAGGGTTTGGAGGAACATACATAGGCATTATTTTATCTTCACTATATTATTGTACTGCCAAAACAGTAGAATATTATATTACATTATGGTGAGAACGACTAAGATGCAGCACGTCACTCAGGACTGCTGCCCCCTCCCCACCCTAGAGCCCCAGCCCCACAATCCTCCGTTGCCATGGTGTTCCCACAACAACCAAGTGCAAAGGTCAGAGGGTGTTCTACTGCTGGCCTTCCTTCTTCTCTCCCTCTGAGGAGCTCGAGGAGCCGCTGCTGCTGCTGCTGCTGCCTTCCCGCTCCGACGCCATCTACAGGACAGACACGGTACAGGCTTAGTCTTTTACAAAAGCATCTCACAGCACTCAAGTTGGCATATTAAAATGTAATGAAAATAATATTTTAATCTTGTGTATGGCCACCTTGTAACAAACTACTCGGACATTTTGACTGCTTGAGTCTAGTCCTACCTTCTTGTAGGCCATCTCAAAGAGTTTGAGTGATGCCTGCTGCAGGTTGGTCGCAGCCTGCTTAATGTTCTCCCCTGTTTCAGAGTCCTTGTTGGTCAGAAGATTCCTGACCTTGGAGATCTCCTCCTTCAGTTTGGCGCACTAGAAGAAATGAGAGAACAAACTCTGGATGCTGCTGGGTTGTGTGTAACAGCATAATCTAAGCAGTACAAATTTAGAGGTTCAATATAAATTTTGTATGATAGGATGCTGATTTATCTCCTTAACCGGGCAAACAGCAGACTAGCAATGTCCTGATCAACTTATGTCTCTACTGGAATCCAAGTCAGTTAATATTAGGGATCTGCCTGTACTCAATATTTTAAATAATTAAACAGCTGTATACTGCAAGTATGGCTTTTATTGATCTAAACATCATTATTAAGCTTATCTCGCCTTGCTGGGTTTAGTTTTAATATTTCAAACAACTGCATAAAGAATAAATAGCCTACAGCACTGCTGCACTTCCTTTATCTTCCAAGCACTGCACAGAGCAGTTGGGCTGATTTCTGTCTGCAATTTTGAGTAATTCCACCCTGTAGACAGAATGGTGTAACCTGAGTCCTTCTGGATTATGCTCTGTGTTGTCATAAATGGTGGTGCACAGCACCTTTTAATGGTTCAAACAATTATTTACAATACTTGCTGTAAACAGAGACATAGGTTTAGAAACCCAAATTTACGGAACAAAATGAATCTCAGGGAACAGAAGAGATTTTGGCAGCTTTACCTCATCAGCAGGAAGCTGGTCCTTGAATTCCTCCATCTTTGATTCTGTGTCGTGGACAATGCCCTCAGCCATGTTGACAGCCTCCACTCGGTCCTACACACAAATAAACAAGGGTTAGATGGAGGAGCTGGCATGGGCTTGAATTAAACTCACTAGAACCATTCAGAGCAGTCACTGAGAAATAACAGGCACACTGTGAAACCTAGTATAAGTTGAATGAGGGTTCTTCCAGTTTTAATTAATTAATTATCACTTTACTGTAGGCTACCTTCATTTATGATTACATTTCAATGAACTGAGTATTTCCAGCTTGATCAAGCTCAGTCTGTACCTTTCTCCTCCTGTCCTCCTCTGCGTACTTCTCAGCATTCTTGATCATATTCTCAATGTCATCTTTGCTGAGACCTCCTGAAGACTGGATGACGACTGGAGAAGGAGCAAGAGAGGGTATTAGATGAGGTTTCCCACACACATTCATCAAGCAGGAGTTAGCTGAGTGAGGGTTTTCAGGCAACTAAGTGTGAATGTTATCTAATTCAAATACACTGGAAAACAGAGTTGAGACACTTGGACAACAGTGTGAGAAAATCCTCAAAATATTGCTGCCCCAAAGCCCATTACGTCTATCAGTCTTCCAGTTAAGTCCAATTATTTATTTACTGGAACACACTGTTACTGTTTTGCTGCCAAGTGTTGTGACCCACTGTGTCCTCTGTTATGGTTGCATGCACGAGGTTAAGAACTGATCTGTTGTGACTGAACACTACTAAATCAAGTCTTTATCAGATGACTTTGTTTTGCATTTAGCAGTGTAAACTGCATTTACATGCAACAAAGTTTTCCTGGAACTTAAATCTCTCTTTCCTGAACAAATGAATATGCACAAGAGTAGGGCTGTAGCGATACACTAATCTCACGATACGATACGATACACAATATATGTCACAATATTTGGCCAACGATACGATTCGATACACTTACATCATTTTCTGAAAGATTTTAAAGGGACAGAGTGATTTTGATGACATCATGTGAGTGTTCCATTGACTTGGATTGAATTAATTGAACTGAAAACAATCAATTACACAATATGGCTCTGACTGGACAGAGTCTACAGTTTGCAAATGCTGGACAAAATGAATCAAAGATGTGATGAGAAAATTAGTTTGGCTTGACTCCAATAATTTAACAATATGTTAAATTATTATTATTATTTTAAAAATGTAAACTGCTTATCAAACAGACCTAACAATTCAGCTACCAATAAATGAGCAGTAGTATGCATGTGATAACAGATTGAAAAATAAGCCGAAGTGATATCTCTTCTCTGAATAGACAAGCAAAGCCAGTATGCTGCTGTTAGCCAGGGAAAAAAGAGCGGAGTGGCAACTCTTCGCTTTGTTACACAATCTATGTCAGTGCGCTGCGGTAGCGCACTGACATGGATTGAAGGTGCTGGATTTTTATTCACCGCCTCTCTCCTGAATCTCTTAGCTCTGACTGTGTAAACAGGGAGAGACAGACGTCGGTGTCTGTGTAAAGAGAGTATCTAGACGGGTAACTTGCTAGAAATGCTCTACATCAACACTAGCGGCTGGCTGACCTAATCGCTCTCCTGCAATGCAAACGGGGGAAATGGGCGGCGAGCAGACTGCCAGACAGAGCACGGGGGATTTGAATGGGGCTTAAGGTATCGATACTCGCGGCTGAAAAATCGATACTTTCTGGGGAAACAAAATATCGATATATATATCGCAGAATCGATAAAATTGCTCAGCCTTACACAAGAGAGTAAGAATGTTATAGTCCAACCACAGCAAGTCATTTGGTATGGGCAAGACTGTTCTTTTTAAGCTATTTTTTTATTCTTCTGACTATGAATATCAGAATAGCTACAACCTGTGATTTCCCTGGTCCAACTCTCTAGATTAACAGGTTTCTAGTTAGAGCTACTTGGAGACAAAATCACCACGGCAACAAGGAGAAATAATCAACATGAAACAAGTCAGAAGTTCAAAGCTTTTAGGACAACTGAACTACACTGTAAAATTGTCCAGAGACATACGTTTGGCTGTACTGATGGCTTGCACTTACTCTGCTGTTCACGGCCAGTTCCCTTGTCTTTGGCAGAGACGTGGACGATGCCGTTTGCGTCGATATCAAAGGTGACCTCGATCTGAGGAACGCCACGTGGGGCAGGGGGAATGCCCACCAGGGTGAACTGACCCAACACCTTGTTGTCGGCCGCCATCTCTCTCTCACCCTGACAAACTTTGATCTCCACCTGAGTCTGTCCATCTGCTGCTGTGGAGAAAACCTACAGGGAAAAGCGACAGACATTTTAAAGTGCTGCTCGTTTAAAACATCAGCATCATTTGCGTCTTTCATGCACACTGCAGTCAACAGGGAGCAGCAACTACTTGGATGGATAACATATAGTAGTGTTTCCAGAGTGACCACTTTCCATCACATCAGGGGTGGACGACACTGACTGGCATCACAAAAGTTTAATCATGTGTCACCGACTCAACTATTTACTATGAAGGTAACGCAATTACAAATTTCAATTTTAAATCATGCTGCTACACATGCTGTGACTGCATTGACATTTACTTGGTTAAAATTTTCTTTGGATAGTCTCCCTATAGACATTCAGCAGAAAGTCAATTGATATGTATGTTAAATATCAACAAGAATTGAGTAGAATATAAATAAGCCAATTACATTTCAATACATTTCAAAAACATGCCTGTAAGTCACTGGCTTCCATTGGAGTTCAGGGCAAGACACTCCCACCAGCGCTGTGATAGGTCATAAAATTTCTTGTCCTCTTGCCCTTGCATTTAAAAACAGGGCTGATGCCCAAACTCATATACGCACATATTTTTTTCCACCTAATTGCAGAGAACATCAAGTCTCTCCTGCAGTGGAATTAACATTTTATTATGTCTGCTCTTATTGTGAAGGCCCACTGGCAGATACAGACATAAAATACGATGATTTTCAATATGTACACATTCCACTGAGCAAAATAAGAAAACTTCAACTTAAGTAAAATATTCATATTCATTTTTATACAACATTTTCTTTCAAACAAAATTTGAAGATTCGATCTTCTGAAACAAGCCTGGATGATTCTCTCCCTGAGAAAATCCTGACAGCAGCCACAACCAAGGCAGATTTGACCTATTTCACATATTGGCATGCAATATCTGCAGAATTCTTCATTTCAGGCCAATATCAATATTTAATTTCTAAAGCCAACATCAGCTGTTGTTGATGTCATGCCGTTGTTCTCATGCGTCCCTGCCCAGAATGCTGGTGGCTTTCATAACAACACAGCGGGCAGCAATAACATCAACTTTGTCTTCTGTACATGTTTGTTAAAACTTCAGCAACAGACACACAGTAGAATGTCAATCGATATGTTAGTATGCTGCTGAAATGTATTTTATGGGGCTTACTGATATTCCTCTGATCTCTTGGTGATATTTAACTTCTGTATCTACAGGGGACTATCAAAACCAAGTTTGACCTTTACTTTTTTGGTTTGTTTTAAAGCTTAGTTTTACAATGTCAGGGAAGACTTGGAATTAGATGCTGTCCTGCTACAATATGAGGAACGTGTAACCAAAGACCCCCTTGATAAAAGACAGATAAAGTGATGTAACAGCAATGTTTGTAAGGAGTCATTTGAAGGATTAATTCCTGGTGGACTCCATTTCTTCCTGTGGCTGTCAGCTGACATACAGGAAGAGTTCCACTAATCATAATAAATTAATGCTAAAACAAAGTTTGAGGAGACTAATGAAGTCTTCATTTTTATTGTAATGAATTTTCTGACTGCATGGAAGCGGTTTTTCAAACTGTACAAACATGAATGGCAGCAAATGGCTTCTTGTGGAGCAGGAAAACTATTTTGAGTAGTAGGCAGAATGAGATGAGAGGGGACCTACTCCATGACACTGTGGAGTCCAAACACGTGTTTTGGGTGATCCGAACACAAGTGGGCAGCCGAGACACACTGTTAAAACCAGTCTTTACTATATGTCTGGATTCTGTTATTCCCCTAATCACTTAAATTACTATGTCCTTCTCAGCGATGCGTCAGGATACATTAGTGCTAATGCTACAAATGATGTGGTCAAATGTACCCCAGACTACCTCAGCAAGTAGTTTGAGTGATTGGAACACAATACGTCTTTGCGATTGTTTACATTTTTATTCAGTGCTATCCACGTGTTGTCCAATCACCCAAAACACACATTAAAAGACTAGGTGTTGACAGGGAGCATTTAAAGAAGACAAAAAAAAAAAAAAAGCCGGTGTTACCTTTTAACCTATAACTGAATACACAAAACCTAACCAGTGATACCTTCAACATAACATGTAACCTACATCTAGGTTACTCCATAAGCCAGATGCTGTGCATCATTAAAACTGAATACATGAATTCATAAAAGCAGAACAAAATGCAGTTCAATCAGTTTTTTTTTTCTATTAAAAAAGCTACTTGTGTGAACTCTTTCTAATGTGGGTACTAATGGATTTCAAGCTACTAAGTCAACCAAGAGTTAGTTTAACCTCATACCTGGCTCTTCTTGGTGGGAATTGTAGTGTTCCTGTTGATGAGTTTGGTGAAGACTCCGCCGAGAGTCTCAATGCCCAAAGACAGCGGTGTAACATCCAACAGCAGCACATCAGTGACATCACCGGCCAACACGCCGCCCTGAATAGCTGCTCCTATGGCAACAGCTTCATCAGGGTTGACAGATTTGCTGGGAGCGCGGCCAAACAGGTCCTGAACAGTCTGTTGAACCTTTAGAGACACACACAAAGTGGAAGTTTGTAGTTAATGTAGGACTGGTGGAGCAACCAGTCACTTTTTGAAACTTGGCCCCTTTAGTGCACGTTTTGTACCACATCCTCATTTATTCAAAAACAGCAAATAATCATTACGCAAATTCTTTTTATATTGAGTACTGTTCACAAGTTCGCTTTTGCTGCAAGAAATTTGTTCATCAAGGTGGTGAATGCTATTGGCTACCTTGATTTGTCTTATGTTTGACAGGCCAAGTATGTATCAGCTTACTTGTAGTTAATTAGTTGCAGCCCTACTAACAACTAATAACTGACTACAGATTAGTCCATTACTAAAATAATTAGACTATTTATTAGATTAACTTCATAACATGAAGGTAATGAACTAAGAAATTCTACTTTGATTTTGTTCAAATTGTTCAATATTAAACCTTTTCAATTCCAAAAGGAGCCTATGCTTTGCAGCAATATTCAAGTTCAAAAATACTCCTTCCTCCTTGACCTGAGAAGAACATAAAAGTGACAAATGCAAAGAAAATACTGAACAGATGACACTAAAATGAGAAAAGGCGGTCCACCTTGAAAGCCAGAGCACTTTAAATTGAGCTAACTAACCCACTGTTGCTAACCCCTGCCACTCTAAATAAGAAACACAGGAACTTAGCTTGGAAGTTGTAGCATTTATTCACTGTAAAACAGCCTGAACGGTAGACCTACTGATCTACTATGTTGACAGCTACACTATTAACTACTACTACTACTTTACTTTTATTGTCAGACACGAGTCTGAAATTTGTCTTGCACCTTGGTAGCTCCATTTACAAACATTTAACATGACACAAACATTTAACATGACATTTTACAAACAGCATTATACAAAAAAAAAAAAAAACATTAACATACTCCCTGCTCTGGTCATCAGCCTTATCATCTGTGTCTTGACCGCATACTCACTACATACTACTACTCACTACACATTCTGCTTAAGTACACCCAGATTTTACAAAATTTGCATCTTGTTTGCTTTCTTGTTTCCTCATCAGGGCTCACCACTTTTCATTTAGAGCCCATAAGACTCCTGATTGGTGTAGCGCATCATATTGTTATTGTGATTGTGAGCAAGATATATAGTGTTTGGTTGCTAGGGTTACAGACATGGCTGAAGGGATCAGAAAATGGATTTTTTTTTTAATATGATCCACTGCAGAGTGTGTGTGCGCAGAGAGGAGTTTGTGTGTGCAGAGTTAAACTGTTGTTTTGTTTTCCCTCAGATTTTTCCAAGACAAGTGTGGTTTGTTAATATAGCAGCACATTGACTGAGGTACAGGCAACCTGCAACAGTCTGTACTGAGACTACACCTAACAAGCTCCATAGCCAGGGGCCTTAGTGTATGTGTATGTCCTACCTTTGGCATGCGGGTCATGCCTCCGACAAGCAGCACTTCTCCGATATCGCCCTTGGACACCTCGGCATCCTGCATGGCCTTCTGACAGGGAGCCACGGTGCGGCGGATCAGGTCAGCAACAATGCCCTCGAACTGGGAGCGGGTCAGCTTCATGTTGAGATGTTTGGGACCAGAGGCATCCATGGTCAGGTAGGGAAGGTTGATATCCGTCTGGGAGAAAGAGCATTCAGCATGTTGTAATCATGTTCAGCCCGCATCCTCTTTTAGTTCACAAGCAAAGAGCACTATGAATAAAATGTTGGGGGAAAAAACAGTATAACTTCCCTTTGTCATTTTGTCATCTGATACTTCAGCCTAGTTCTTACTTTTCATTTGTATTTTTAACACCTGATGAAGGCAGCCGTTCAGAGGATGACAAGCCTTCAGAAAAGCTACCAAAACAAATATTTACAGCAAAGTGTGGGAATATCAAGATTGTGTTTGTGTGTGTACAGCCCTATACTTGGCCTGTCCTGTTTTCCTTCAGGACAGTCCTCATCGGGCCACAACCTGCAGCATTTCAGCAGCAACAGACTCTAAAACAGAGCACACTGCAGTGAAGCACAAAAGCGGGACCTTCCTCTATCAGTACTGAACCCAACACAGACTGCCAGACATAGATTTGCCTTGTCAATTTAATTCACAGGTGGCCTAACTCAGCATTTTCTCTGATAATCTTTATAAATCTGATAACTCATGTTCTGCATATTTTTCTTGCATAAGGCTTCCAGCTTAATTTGAATAAGATCTGTTCCTTGCATTAGATTGTGAATGTAGCGTTAAAGCTGCTCTCCAGATAACATTAACAAGGGCGGTCAGTAATTTAATTTTGACCATGCATATGGTCAATCATGCAGACAGCAGAATAATTTACTTGGAGGAAGCATAGTAATCTAAGAACATCACCCACAGTGCAGCAGAAAGAGGCCAAAGAGGCTCCACATCTGTAAAGATGGTGCTCTATTCCCCATGGTTTATGGTCCTTGTAATAAACTTGCTTAGTACAAATTGTTACAGATGTAGATTAAAGCGATAGCTTGTATTTTTACACATTTTGTCCTATTTACTACTCCATACAAGTCTAATAGAGCTGCCAGGTTTGACCTGTCAATGTGAGACCAAGCTCTTCATCGGGAGGGTGCTGCTCCAAACTGAATACAAGTGAATCGGCACCAGCAAACAAGATTTGATTATTGACGCTCTTTTCAACCCCATTTCTTTCTAAGAGGTGGGATTACTTTGTTTCTGTGTCCCCACAAACATACAGTGCTTATTTCAAATGAATTAGCTAAAAGACAGGTAGTGGTTTTCATTATTTTTACTGTGTAAAACCCCAAACTATCACTTTAAAGTTACCACAGGATGCCAGAATCAGCGAAAATTTCAGTAGATCAATTCAGATGGATTTTTAGCAGGGAAGTCAGACGGGACACAACTCCTTTGGTCCTGAGGCTATTATTACCAATGACTCCACTTCCCGTGGTAATGCTAATGCTGTCTGGATAGGGCTTTAGAGTCCTAATTATCTGCCTGGTGTCCAGATAGCACAACTCTTTCCACTGCCAAATAAACAAATAAAAACTGCTCAAATTTGCTTTAATTTCTCTCATCTGAATGTCTATGTGGTCATTACTGAGTTGTTTCATTACCCTTGATACCACTTCAATCCCATTTGTGTAATTACAAAAACACACGGGTATCGATGAGTGATTGAGTATTGCGTGTACCTGCAGTGAGGAGGACAGCTCACACTTGGCCTTCTCAGCAGCCTCTCTGACTCTCTGCAGAGCCATGTTGTCTTTGGTCAGATCCACACCAGACTGGAAAGAAAAGATGTAACAGCACACATGAAAACTGTTGTGTGCTGAAAACGGCACCGGACCTAGTTGTCACAGCACCAGTTCCACTATAAATCATATAAAGATACTGAGTCAGATTGCCTACCTCTCTTTTAAACTCCTTGACGATGTGTTGGAGGAGGTGCTGGTCGAAGTCCTCTCCTCCCAGGAAGGTGTCTCCGTTGGTCGACTTCACCTCAAAAACTCCCTTTTGGATTTCCAGGACTGAGATATCAAATGTACCTCCACCAAGATCATAGACAGCAATACTGGAAACAGACATAAAGGGGTGTTTCATTTATAGACAGACATGCCAACAACTGTATAGGTATATCCAGTGTCTCAAATAAATTACACAAATGGGGCTGATGATTAGAGTAACACCTTTTTAGCACTTTGAGAAAATCAAGTATCACCATAACAAGAACAGGCTAAAGAGGCACATGCACTGCCTTATGTCCTGCCATAACCTCGATGATATAACACGGCCAGTGTGTTGTTTGATGATATAACTAATTGGCTTAATGAATGATCTCTAACATAACTGACTAATTGCTTCAATAACGGTAGAGGTTTTGCTGAATGTAAACAACAACTGCTGACTTGTCTGTCTCTACTTACATTTTGTCCTGAGTCTTGTCCAGTCCATAGGCGAGAGCAGCGGCTGTTGGTTCATTGATAACACGCAGGACATTCAGACCAGAGATCTGACCAGCATCTTTAGTGGCCTAGGGAGTCGGAGATATAGGATTATACCATAACATGTACAAATCCAAGCTCAGAATTGGTGCAGAACCAAACCAACGTTTGTTGGTGTCATAGTCAACCAAACATCTGTGACAAGAGGTGTCCATTTAATAAAACCCTTTTTCCTCATCTAACATTTAAGCCGGGTTTCTAACTGGGTGTTCTCTCACACTAACACTAGGAACAGTTAGGTTTTATCCTTGCTAACTTAAGTCTTGCTGGCTTTTGTTCACCTAAGCCAATACTTTTCTCTCTGTGTCCTAACATACGATAGCTTTTGGAAAAGTCGAGTGAGCTGGCTAATTATGTTTAAGTGTCTGCTGGTTTGTGAGTGAGTGTGTATGTACCTGTCTCTGAGAGTCATTGAAGTAGGCTGGGACAGTGACCACAGCGTTCTTCACATTGTGTCCAAGGTAGCTCTCTGCAAAACAATATACCATCAGCAACACTACAAATACACTGATTTGATGAAAATGTGAAAAATGAATATTAACATGCAAATGGTGCAAATTTGTTGGCCCATTGTAAAATCTTAATTTTATTAACTTGACTTTTATTTTTATTTTTTTTTTTTACCTGCAGTCTCCTTCATCTTCATCAGGATGAAGGCTCCAGCCTGGCTGGGGGAGTAGAGTTTCCCATGAGCCTCTACCCAGGCATCACCATTTGATGCGCGCACAATCTTGTAGGGCACATTCTTCCTGTTCACGACAAACATACAACTTGATTAGTCTGTTTATTTGCTCAGTTGTTTGTCCGAAATATTTGATTAAAAAAATGAAGAGGAATCAAACATCTCTCCTGCAGTCTATCATTCTCAAAATTACACTTATTAGACAAAGGATGCTACAAGGTTACATCAAGCAGACATATTTACTTCAAAAGAGCCCAAAGGACGACTGCATCATTGGTGGAGGAAGAGACATTTGCTGTTGCTAGGCAGATGTTATCACTTAAGTTTTGAAGATGAAGTTGAATTATTTAACAATTTTGTCCCTCTCCCATCCATCCATATGCCTTTCTCAATAAAACAGGTTTACACTAACCTATCCTGGATGAGCGATAGGAAAAAAAAAAAAAAAAAAAAAAAAAAAGACTCTTTTGCTCGAGGTGTTTCCACCATTTCCACTAAAGGACAACATGAATATTGGACAAGACTTGGTTGTCTGATCATTAACAGGAAAGACACTGACAGATCCTGATTTTAGAGGGCAAGAGATAAAGTCATATGGTGTGTAAAATGAAAGACTGCTCCGAGGGAGTATTAAGTAAATACTTAAAGTAAAAAAACTTTCAAAATGAGCAGCACAACATTTTGATTAACAGGCGGAAAACCATACTCACAGATCTTTCTGGACCTCTGCATCATCAAAGCGCCGTCCTATGAGCCTCTTGGTGGCGTAGAGTGTGTTGTTGGGGTTGGTGACAGCCTGGCGCTTGGCAGGCATTCCCACCAAACGTTCCCCGTCTGCTGTGAAGGCAATGACTGAAGGAGTCGTCCTCGCTCCCTCTGCATTCTCCAACACCTAGGGGTTAGGGAGCAAGTAACCAAACTTTAGCTGCAATCAAATCATTGGGGAAAAAAAACAACACTGAGCTGCACTGGCTGACCTTGAATTTGATTGCCTTGTTTACCAAGAGGATCGCAGTATGCTCATTACACATGTAGTAACCAAATGATACGTATGAATTACTATTAAGAAAACTAATTTTAAAATCATTTCAATATGAGCTGTGTAACTTAGAGGCTTATGTCAAAAAAAAAAAAAACATTCAAGCAGGCAGTCTGCAGTAACATTTTTTGCTGCATGCTATTTTTGGTAAATTTATTAAAACACACACACACACTGGATATGATTATGTGAACCAGAGTTCTAACCATTCAGATCCCCTTCACTGAATCAGAACAAAACATTCAGCCAAAAGTCATCTTAAAATAATTGATGATTCACCTTGCACTGTT
This sequence comes from Myripristis murdjan, assembly GCF_902150065.1. Lineage (NCBI taxonomy): Eukaryota > Metazoa > Chordata > Actinopteri > Holocentriformes > Holocentridae > Myripristis > Myripristis murdjan. The sequence goes on from NC_043989.1 coordinate 30,723,975, forward strand.
TCCACTGAAATTCACTCATTATTTTTAACCTTGACACAGTTTTAACCATCACTTCAACGTATTTTTCCTGTTTCCACAAAACAGGCATTCAAAAGCCTTAGCCAACTCTTAATTCAGGTCATGGGAGCCTCAACTATTCCTACAATTTAACAGTGTTAAAAATTAGCTGTAGGAATCAATTTTAGCTTCTTAAAAATGCATACGTCACATCACTTTGGTTTCAGCAGAGGACCAAAAACTACCAGAGTCACAAGGTGCTTGAAAGACCATGTCCAGATTGACCGCTAATCTGATTTCCCCAAATGTGCTCCTACATCTGAGGGCCAGAGACTCTGCACCACACCGAAGTACAGGGTTTATCAGGTCATCTCAAACACTTCTTATTATGATTTAGAAGAAAAACACACTTTAAGAACTTGTAAAAGTCAGTATGGCTGAGAAATGGATGATTAATCATGGTGTACAAGTGTAATATCCAAATCACAGGAAGAGAGGTAAATGTGTAACAAAACACTGTAGCAAATAAATGATGGTGGTACAGAGATGTCCCAGAGAGACATTAAAAAGACAGGGGGAGGGGGAGATAGATAGATAGATAGATAGATACACACACACACACACACACACACACACACACATACACACATAAAATCACACTGTCACCATTTCAATAGCTTTTTCAGACTTAACATGACCACACACAGACTAATCACCTTGGCCTGTTTGCCCTCCATGACAGCGACACAGGAGTTGGTGGTTCCCAGGTCAATGCCGATGACTGAGCCCTTGATGGCCTCTGACCTGCAATACACAACATAAACACACTTTCACAATGCAAGATGAATATGATGCTCTGATTAAGCCAAAAATAACTCCATGTTAGTATGTGGATTGGAACTTTCTACTTTCATCATTTCATTACACTGCCTGCATTCTTTATGGATTTACGATATAATCTTATTAAAAGCCAAAGACCATTTTTACCATGCTGCAGTCAAATTACAAATGACAAATTTTAGGGCATTTAGATTGTTTCTGTGGTGATACTCACGCATAGTCCCTCCTGGAAAGGGCTCTGAGTGCATCTGGTTGAAAGCCATTCCAGCATGCCTGAGGACACATCAAAAGATACCCTGAGATTTAATGGCACACAATATAGCTTCTCTTTGGACAAAAACAAAATACAAGTTCATGTCAGCAAGGATACTGTGCCACATCAAGATATATGAACCATTCCCTTGTCTAATGCAAAAATAAAAAGTTTGGTAACTTGATATCACAACAACAGTATATTCAACTTCAGAGAGGCTGTAAAACAGCAAACAACATTTTGCAGATGAAAATGCACGACAGCTGTGGACTTGTTTATGTGTGTTACACCAGTGGTTCTCAAATGGGGGTACACAATGTAACCCTAAGGGTATACTGGAGGACTGCAGGGGGTACATGAGATTTCTTTCTTTTTTTTTTTTTTTTCAAATGTTAATTTAAAAAAAAAAAAAATCAGGCATCCATAATTCCTAAAATAATTAGCACGTTTTTTTAAAGAATGTACAATGTAAGTTTGCTAAACCACATTTTATATTTCCCTCTGGGTTTCCTTAAGCTTTCAAATGTGTGTGTTTGTGGTTTAAATCTGCCGTCGTAGTCGTTAAGCAGCAAAGTTTGTTCACTATGACCGGGAAAACAAGACGAAAAAAAATCCAGAAAATGGATTAGTGGTTGAAAGGTAGCAGTGACACAGTTGAAAACGGGGAGGAAGAGGAGACAGCAAAATCTCCTCAGTATCAGGCTGTTAATTTAGTGGTGTGCTGCACTGTATCCCAATGAGACACTGAGACAATATTCCAAAGGGGCTACATTAAAAATAATAATAATAATAAAAAATAAAAAAGTTTAAGAGGGGCTACACTCAATAATGCCGCCCACTGAAATGCAAAAAACTTTGTTTAGAGAAAAATGCTGGTTGTATAACATCAGTGGCATGCCCAAATTGTACCACATGTAATCTAAGGTAGCAACATGTAGCGGGAGGGGGCACCCCACTGAAGGTCATGAATGTGAGTTTGGCACTGAGCTCCATCTGACTCACAACACACGAGCTAACTGCTGCTCCACATTACGACAGTTGAGGGATGCGGCGAGCACCTACAGCAAAACAAACACCCTTCATATCAGCAACAACACACCGTTTAACAAGGACGGCGACGGCAAGTTAGCTGAGCCGGAGGAGAAGCGTCCGTTTAAGACCATTAGCACAGCCGCTATCACCTCAACTTACCTTGTAGTCGAATAATATCGAATATGCCGACATTAACAATACAGACAACAGCAAGAGCATTAACATGACTTTGCACTCGCTCTGTGACTTGGTGAAAGCAGTTAATTAGCACTGGCCGGTTAGCTTAGCGACATTTTGACAGTCACGATTAGGGTAGGCTGGCCTCAAGCTAGCGCTGTTAGCATGCTGACATTGCTAACTGGTTAGAAAACTTGTGTAATCGTGTTTTCCGTCTCATTTGGTTTGTCGGTTTGCCTGAGAATATTTGGAGCTCACCTTCTTAACCAACGAGGACACGTTTCTGGTGCAGGTCGGTGAGGGCAGAGTCCTTGAAATGCTTTTGGCGACGCTCAACATTGTGACAGCTCCGGCTAACAGGCTAACTTAGCTTATAAAACGTCCGCAGCGCGTAAAATCAAGCCAAACCCCTCAAACTGTTGCACAGCGAAGAGTATTTCAAAAGAGCTAACACCTCCGGGACTCTTAAGTCTTTCAGACACGGTGTCTAAAGGCAAAGCCTGAGCTCAGGTACGGCGGCACCGCTGGTCCAAAGAAACTGCGACGCTTCTTCTGGAATTATCCAACACATGTTGCACCACGCACCGCTAAAGGACCCTTATTGGGCTGTCTAAATACTGCCTGAACATTTTTTATAGAGTTGAAAAAAAATATATGATATACATTTTAAAATGGGATCGGACGTATTAATATAATTATAGTACAAATATGATATTCGAAGTTTTGGTATAGACACTTACCAGATTTCTCACAGTTTTTTCCAATTTGTAAACAGGACATGAAAGGGGCGAATATACGTAGTGGGCATGTGAAGGTCATGATGTAACTGGGGGAGAGGGGGCTCTTTCACGTGTGTTACATCAGTGATGCTGAATGAACACAACATAGTAGTAGGACTTTTTTTTTATAACATAATTATAAGGCGGTACTTCTAAATTTAAATCCTGATGGTCTGCACTACACAATACAGCACATTTGGCACTGAATACTTTGTGTTTAAATTTCAGCTATTACACCTGTTAAAGAAGTATTATTAAAGAGCATCAAAATGTGACTGATAAATCATATTTCACACAATGTATGTTAAAATTGAATTTATTTACTGGTTATCTGATAGAGACAGATGGATATACATTGAACATCTCCTCAACACTGTGATGCCATGTCTATCATAACATCTACAGCTTGAGCTGATATGTAATGTTTTGCCTTAGATGGGCCTTTGTCAACAGTTACACAATCCTTGCCTCAATTTCTCTTTGAATGAATGAATGAATGCATGCATGAATGGCAGGGGTGCATGATTGAACGTAAAGTCAATTAACCCTCAGCTTTTTATTTGGGAAAGACATTATTACACAAACAGACAAGCAGTGACAGATTTCTTATGATTTATACTCATCGCTCATGACAAGATGTGAATAGCACAGAAATCCCCATGAGATGTGAGATTCAGGGTTCCCACTCTTTCATTCTGAACCACTAGATGGCAGCACCTGTGAGGCACATAACCCCAGGTGTTACAAGTGTGAAAGGCAACAGTGTCCCACAGCCTGCTGAGCCACATGGACACACCATGCCTCATTACCTGCATACTGACACAAAATATGCATCCATGCAAACTTACAGCTACATTTTGGTAGAAATGTTTAGTATTTTGATATAATATTTGACAGTCAGATCTTTCTTTTGGTTTTATATGAAGTTGATGAGGATTTTGTGTTATAGTCCAAGAGAGCATCCCAAAGAATGGTTCCTTAAAAGAGTGAGATATTGAAGTAAATAACATTAATATGGAGTTATACAGTGGTCAGTGTGTATGCATTTAACAAAGGGCTGGTGGGCAGGTTAAGCATTTTCTTGTGGGTGTTTCTCTGAAATAAAGAGAAGTGCATTTCATAATTTGTATGACCAAGGAGAAAACCTAATACTTGTCCTCATTTTAACTCAGTCACCCCTGTATGCATGCAAAGACAAAGACGGGACTCACATGTGCCTCAGGTCCAGGTTCACAACAGCACCAGTAGATGGCGCTGTACAGTCACACTGCAGCTGACTATTTTCATATATAGCTACTTTAAATAAAATATACATAAAATTTGGACATATTGATGCATAGTTGATATACAGTAAAGGTACACTCACCTCATGTTTGCTGCCGATTGCACACATCTAAATGCACACACCATATGCAACACACAGTGAGTTCAGTAGCTAAACATTATGTGCTAATACATCATATACATAGATTAAAAACAAAACAAAGCAAAAAAAAAACAATTAATAATCCATGAATTTTGCACTGCTTTAAAAACTACCACCATTGTAACCATGACATGCTCACTACAAGAACAGTCTACTTCAATCATTCTTGATTATACTGCAGAACCTGGAAGAGCCAAATGAGACCCATATGCTTAGTTTGGTGATGATGATGATGTTTGCAATTCCGACATTTTATTCAGCACAGTCATTCGTTCTTTTCCCCATTTTTCCCAAAACACCCTTCAATCAGGTCAAATTTAATGTGAGATTGTGGCAAAAATCCAGTGCTTTTGTCCTGCGTGTCCGCCTGCATGTCCTGTAAATTGGAGCGGTAGTTTGTGTTACAGTGAGCTGAACTGAAAAACTGACACTCATTCATTTGACTAACTGGGTTTTAGGTGCCAGTGAATGTGACCGTGCATGCTATGTAATCTGGATATTGCCCACTGGGTGGCAGTAATAAGTGGTTAGAGAAGTCAGGCTTTTAGCTCATTACAGAGTATTAGACTGGATCTAATAGAAATAGAACAAGATAGAACTTTGGCAATCCCTTGTGGGATATTGGGATGTTGCAGCACCAAAGAGTTACAGGATACAGCACAAAACAGCAGATGAGCAAGGATACAGTAAACTGAGGATCATTCAGCAACAATTTCCACAGTAAAATGTGTTCAGTTGCAGATTTTTGCATGCAATCCAAATGTGTTCTTTTGGCCTGTTGTAAAATGGTGTATTTGTGCAGACTGGAGCCTAAACAGTGTTGGAGTTGCATCAATTGGCTTTGACTGGAAAGCTGAGACTCTTGTGGATTCAATGAGCCACATTTGATTTATGTGTGATGATGTTAGCCCCCATAGCAGCCATTTCACTGTAGTCAGAGCAGTTTTTCAAACACTGGATGAAATTACCTATGGTGACGTCTTGGATAATCACAGCCTCATCAAACTTTACATCTGCAAATTGGATGATAATTTTAAAAAATAACAAAATAAATCGTACCACCAAATCACAATAGAATCAATAGAAATTGAATCAGAACCCAAGTATCATGATAGTATTGAATTGGGAGATAAGCATATCGTCCCAGCCCTAGTAAATATACACTACTCACAAAAAGTTAGGGATATTCGGCTTTCGGGTGAAATTTCAGGATGAACCTAAGATGCATTATAACTTTTACAGGTGAACTTAATGTGACCTTCTGTAAACTTTTGAATGCACATGTCCAACTGTTCAATGTTTCAGTACTTTTTGCACAAGTTACTGTTCTCTAACAAGGAGCTTAACGGCAAAATTCACATCAGGTGTTTGATGCTCCAGCTCATCGAGGTCGTATCATTAGAGAATGGCTGCTGGAGACTGGGGTACCTCAAATGGAGTGGCCTGCACTTTCTCAGACCTGCATCCCATAGAAAACCAATGGGATCAGTTGAGTTGCCGTGTAGAGGCTCGGAGCTCTGTACCCCAGAACCTCAATGTCCTGAGGGCCGCCCTTCAAGAAGAGTGGGATGCCATGCCTCAGCAGACAATAAGGCGACTTGTGAACAGCATAAGACGTCGTTGTCAAGATGTAATTGATGCTCAAGGGCACATGACAATTTATTGACATTGACATTTTTTGTTGTGGTATACCCACCACTGTTGTTGGCTTTTGTTTCAAGAAATTGTTTGAGATGAGGAAATCACCAGTGTATGCTTCTACTTAAATGCCCTACTTTCATGATATAATATCACTGTAGCGTCAACTTTTTTATATTTTCGATAAATTTCACCCAAAAGCCAAATATCCCTAACTTTTTGTGAGTAGTGTATAACAAGCAAGAAAGCACTCTGTGGGGTGCAAACCGTGGCCCTGTTTGTGGTAAGCCCACCCCCTTTTGGAAATGATGTTGTCTTAAGATGCCCCTTTCCACAAATCAGTGGGGAAAGTTGTTCAGTGCTGCACTGAGCCATGACAAACAATCCCACTAAGTTTTGCAATATTACACAGATGTTTAACTATGGCCCTGCACCAGTCCCTACCCATTGCTACATGTCAGTTGACCAATCATATATTCACTGATCAAGGACCAGCATCCCCACCCCCTTTACATGGTGTTAGATGGTCATTTTTGTGTTTAGGCAAGATGTGTTTGGAAACTAAAGCCCTATTTGTGCCAACCAACTCATAAAATGTTACCTTTGTTCATTTAAAGCCATTTCAGCGTTATGTTCAATGTAGTATGTTTCAGTCCTAATAGTTGGGTCCTTTTTAACGTCTCCTAAATCATCACTCTTTTCCCTGCCAGAAGATATTCCAAAGATTTCCCATTCCTGTTCTGCAGATTTTGTTCCAGATTTTTACACAGATTCTCTGATGAAGGAATTTGTAGAAACAGACACCAAAATGCCGTAAGTGAACCCAAATGAAGTGAATTAAATTGGGATTGTTATCTCATTTGAGATATTACAGCAGAATTTACATGCATGCACTGAGAAACAGGGAGTCAGTGAGGACATGAGCATCAAAGTGTTTACTCCCCACCAACTGGTATGTAGTGACATCATTTATTTCCATTTTATGGTCAAGCTGGAATTCCCCAGTTGCTCACGGCCTAATACAAACAACAAACTCAGCAAATATTTGAAAAACAGCAGTAGCTTGCCTGTATAAATACTGGATGTTTCAATGTATTCCAGCATCAGAAAGCTTTTGAAGAAGCTGTTACCCTGCTGCTGCTGTGCCACCATGGTTGTCCTACAGTTAGCCTCGCTCCTCATCTCTCTCCTGTGTTTTAGTGCCGCAGCACCACCAATGGAGGACTGCAGTCAGCTGAACAAGTCTCTAACAATGGATGAGCTTGACAAGGTAACAGCTCACCACATAAGTTTCTCCTGGAGCTCTGGCAGCACGGTTCGTTTAGCCAATCAGAAGAGAGAATCAGCATCTCTCCACTGGCTGACTGTTTTCTGAGTGACATATGGTCACTCAGAAAACTAAGTGATATGCTCAAAAACAAACTCTTCAAATGATAAATAAATTATTGTATTTCTATTTAAATATTTGCTTTGATTGAAACATATCTTGATATTAGTAGTTTTAATTATGAAATATAAGATTCTGGTTAGAATTTGTGTTAGGAGGTTAAACAGATCATAATTCCCTCTTTCATATCTATTTGATGTTGCTGTGACAACATCAACAAATTTCTCATAATTCATATATATATATATATATATATATATATATATATATATATACACACACACACACACACACACACACACATATACATACACACACACACACACACATATATATACATATACATATATATACACATACATACATACATACATGCATACATATATATACACATATATACATACATATATGCATATACATACATATACATACATACATACATACACATACATATATATACATACATACACACACACACACACACACACACACACACACACACATATATATATATATATATATATATATATGTTTTTTTTTGTTTTTTTTTAAATCGGCTTTGAAATCACAATATTTGGCTCAGGGATCGATGGCTCTCAGCCATTGGTGATGAACAATAGCATCATCTATTGGCCCAACCCTAGCGTGATTGAGCAGTGTCAAGTGGTACAATTCATGTGAAAATGTGTTTTCAACAAATTGGCACTTTACACTGTCCAGTACAGGCCATTTGTGCAGGTTAGCCACTGCAGCTAACACCCTGGACAAGAGCTAACATTCAAAATTAAATGTGCAGCATACCCAGCAGTCTTTAAAGTGATAGTTTGGATTCTTACCCATATAGTGGTATTTGTTGGCCCATGTGAGTGTAATACATCCACCAAGTGTGGTCCACTAACTCCTTCCCTGTAATGAGTGACTGCTTCACCAGAAGTGAATTGCTCCAAAATGATTGAAGTAGATATAGACTGGAAAACAAGGCTATTTTGAGATGCAGCACAAAGCTTAAAAATTGTTTTTAAGTATGCACAACAACCCATGTTTATGCAGCCCCTTGGTTTCCAAAATAAGTGGAACCAGCAGAAAACAGTTCCACCATTCAGCTACCTCTATAGGGGTAACAATCTAAATTCTCATATTAATCTTCAAATAACCCCAGACTTGTTTGTTGTTTTCCTTTAAATATTTTTAGCTTGTGCAAAAGGGGACTATGACCTCTCACTACAGTGACTAAGCAGTCAAGTCTAGGAAATCAGTCAGTCATTTAAGCACATGAAGGGGAGGCAGGAGCAAAGCAAACATGAACCAACAGAAATGCAGTTTTGTTTCTAGACCAGTCAGAATGGGAGAAGATTAAACTAAACTGAACCAAGTTCATAGCAAGGTGTTAAGGTAGTTGGCCACTGAAAACAATTTGGGTGTGAAAATTTGCATAACATATATTGTGCCTTTCTGACTTAGCTAGCTAACTGCTCTTTCCACTTGTAATTTTTAAATTTCCCTTACATGAAAAGTATTCAGGATCCTCACATGAAAATCAACTATCATTAGTTCCAAAACACATTGGTATGACTGTTGGACCTTAGTGTTGATTTCTATACCACATTCTTCACAGATCTTGGGAACATGGATCTTCATTGAGGCATTTGGCAATAATCCAGTTTTTGACGTGTTAAAGTATTTGGAAAGTGTGATGATGCAACTGGAAACCTCGGCAGACAATCAGACCCTGTTATTGAAGCAGGCAAGCAGAGTTTCGTCCCATTTTCAAAAACCAAAGGAGTAAGTATGCTATCAGGTTTCTCTGAATTTGATCTCATTAGTCACTTTTGCCTAAAGTACTTATTTTGAACTTTACCAGTTATGGTCCCAGGCTGAAGCCATAACCAGAAAAAATCCACTATAACACAATTGCTTCTCTATTCTCTAATGCCCTCCTTATCTGGAATATTGGACCTAGTCAAAAAAGTACTAACTCTTTGTAAGTAAAAAAAAAACAAACAAAAAAAACAAACAAAAAAAACAATGAACATTTGTGCTCTTTTGCCTGTAGGAGCTCTCAACCCACTGAGATTTCTCCCAGCAATCCAAATGGCCCGCATCCCACTGCCTCAGAATCAGTGAGCCCATTATTGTAAGAAAAAATCCCCAGCGGAAACACTTCAAACAACCTGAATTTAAACCTGTTTACACCTAAACTGTTTAATTGCTTACATTTTGAAGATAGTAGTTACAAGAACTCTATCTAGGCTCTGGGCTATTTCTTGTTTTTCAAAGTTTTTAATCATAGTTCTGTTTTTTGCCTTTCAGTGTTATAATTATATATTATGTTTGATTCTTAATAATAACTCTTTTGCATCTTTCATATCTTAGGAGAGGACCATGCTTCACAACTGGCATTGAAATGATCTTCACTGATAAGAAAACTTTGGAAATTCACCGTAGGTTGTTTTACAAACAACTTACCCTCAATGATAGATAACATTCGCATTTACAAAGATAGCCATGCATGTAGATAGATCTTAATTATCATTAACACATTATCCTATCACATATCCCTAAATCACAATGAACATAATTTCAAAACTGTAAACAGTGATTTTGGGCTCTGAGTATACTTGAACTTGAACTGAATTGCATCCTCATCATCAGTGTTTGTGTGGTGTTCTCTAGATGCACACTCTGCCACCAACTTCAGGTTTCTCCAAACATGCCCTGACTGTCTGGTTTTGTACACCTACAGTAAAGATAACACAACACAGACCACTTATGAATCACTCTACATCATGGGTAGGTATACCTGTACCTTGATTTGTGTGTGTGTGTGTGTGTGTGTGTGTGTGTGTGTGTGTGTGGTTCACATAATCATCCCTGTCACAGTCTGTGCTTCAAGTACATAGTCTCAGCAGTCTAGCAAATGGCTCAGGTTGGAAATGAACCCAGGCCAATGGGACTTAGTTTTAATACGTGGTATGTGCTCTAGCGGGTAGTCCCTCTGGGGATAATAATTGAACTGAAATATTGCACAATATTTGTTTTAAAACATACTTAAATAAAGCTGTATAGTTGGCAAGCTTTTTGTACAAAAATATAACCACTTGTCAGCCTAAATCACAAATTCAGGCTACAACAGAACAACATCCCATCCCCAGTAATTGTGATACATTAGATTCAGACTACATATTCATTCAAAGAAACTGTGGCATTATTGTGGTCACTGGTGAGAAATGCCATACAGGTGACTGGTGCAAACATGTAAGTGAAATACTTCCTCCCAGTTTGTATTTCAGTTTGGACAGCAACAAGCTTGGTATTCATTCGCAGAAATCATAGCAGACCAGCCAGGTTGGTAAACATGAGCAAACTGTCTGCAGTTTAGTTACAGGATATCTGGGTTTTGAAGTCTGTACAATTCAGTTGCCTTTTGCATTTTGAAGTCTGTAGAATTCAGCTGCCTTTTGCATGTTGGACCACCAACATGCAAAAACTGCATAGTGCAAAGTAAAGTGCTCTCAAAAATGCTCAGACTATCAGAACACAAAAAGGTACGACGCCATTTGATTGAGAATAAACGATTCTTTTTGCATTTCCTCTCATTTTTTCTTCTGCTGTTGATCTCTTCAGGGAGGAACAAGACTCTAGCATCCTCTGACATGGAAACCTTCAGGAAACAAGCTGCATGCCTCCAGTTACCCCAGCCTGCAAAGTTTCAGTACAACAATAGCGCAGGTCAGAAGGCAAAAGCCCTACATGCATGTTAGTAGGGTTGGGAAGTGCATGTGTTAGAATATATTTTGATTACAAAAAAAAAAAACCTGCTATCTGTTATGGTTGATGCCAGTAATCAGATTGCATTTTTGATTTTAAGGGGCCTACCTTTCAGATTGTTCAAACATGTTTAAGTTAAAAGAGCCTTTAGATTAACAGGATATATAGATTTAAATTTGTAGTTTATTTTTACTTTGTCTCTTCTCTTTACAGAGTTATGCCCCATTGGAGAGATTCCTGCTTTCCCTCAACAAATAAAAGAATACAACACAAATTGATGTGATACAGAAAAATGCTGTCAAGTGAAAGGAAAAAAAAAGTCTTTAATAAGTCTTTGTGTTTGGCCCATTTATTACACATTTTATATTGCTTCAAACCATTTCGCAAATCTTGCAAACTTAATTTTCGTATTACAGTGGAATGAATGTAAACCAGTGGTTGGGTTTTGGGTAAAGATTAGCAGAAACATAAAGTATGTACATTTGTAGATGTTACAGTAAACATGCAAATTGACTGGTGTGGTCCTTTAACAACAGAGCAACATTCTTGCATTACATTTTAAAAACAGTGTGACCTCACAACTATTAATAGTATGGAGGGTACTGGGTCACCTTAATTATTTTAAAGCTGATGAAGTAACCAGTTACTTTTAATAGTAACTTGCCTGCTTAATGTCCTGTAGTGAGCCTCATGTCCAGAGCAATGTTAACAGATAACAAGTAATGATTAATGAATTCAGGTCTTATCTAACCCTGGTAGTGGGCTGGCTGGCTTCACCTCTGTCTGGAACAGCAGTCATTGACTTCAAATCAAACACTGAGTCAAATAAATCAACTTAACCTGGGGTTTAGTAGCTCTTTCAACATTCACTATGATATTTTCATGACATAATCAGCCTGATGATGATGAGCAGGAGTGAACGGACATCAGAGTGGAGAAAGCCATGGAAACTTTTTTACTTTTTTATTGGACGACGAAGAATAATAAGAGTTTGCTTCCTAATTTTGTTTTTGTCAGGGTGAAAAAACATTGAAACAACACTGAGAACCTCATAGCCACCTCTATTGGGTCTTTTCTCTGTTATGTTCACTGTATTATTGTTTTGTTTTTATTGTTTTCATTGCTTTTTACTGTTTTTATTGCATTTTATTGTTTTTTTGCTCATTTTACTGTAAAACACTTTGGGAGGCCATTGGCTGTTTTAAATGTGTTACATAAATAAAGCTGACATTGACATTGGAAGCAGCATCATATCAGTCTGCATTTTATCAGTACATCAAGCCCCCAATACTTACGTCCTCCCCCCAGCACACACAGACACAGTCATCTGATTGCACAACGACATGGTTCAGCTGTTGTATATGAGACAGTGACTCGTCTACTGGTGGCCAGCAGCACAGATTGGGTTTTGCGGTGCTGGGTTCTTCATCAGGCCTCCACCATGCATTTTCTGTCCAAGGCACTTCTGCTGCTTGTGGTGCTGAGCTCAACCACAGCCTCTCTGACTCCTGAAGAATGTCTCGAGCTGGAGAAGACCCTCTCAGCAGAGGAGCTCCACACGGTATGTTGCCTTACATACACACAGGCATCTAGAGCCACAACTAGGAAAAACATGTGTTTTTCCATATTGAGTTTGGCTATGGATAGACAGTTTGTATGAAGCCATGAAGCCTCCATGGAAACAAACACTGCTAAAAGAAAGTCCAGCATTACTTTGTGTGGTTACCATTAAAGAATAATCCAAGACAAAGTGCATCTGAAGTTGTCAGCACCAATAAAACACAACACACAATCAGAAAAGAAGTCAATTAAATGTCTTACAGTATTTAGTTTTCATGATGTTGTCCTCATGATAGGCGTTATTTTCAGTTAAAGAGGTATTTATTCAGGTCAAGGTACATATTTGATCAAATGAATTGTTTTAAAGGCATGTTGACACACCTTTCTGTTTGTATATATGACCTTCTGTCACGGATGGAGGTGACAGGTGTGGGAACTAGGAGGGGCAAATAAGACACAGGTGAAATCACTAAAAAGAACCAGGCAAAGGAAACACACAGATACAAGAGACCAACCAAAACACAAGAAACACAAAACCATGACACCTTCATTAAACCTGCAAATGTATGTATCACATATTAAGACATCCACCTAATATAGTTGACTGCTTTTTGTATACACTTCATATTTTAGGTTATTTTTATTTTTTTATTTTTGTTATTTTGCATAATGCTGTAATCCTTTTTTTTTTTTTTTTTGCCATACCTTTTCAACATATATTCTAAGTAACATGATTTAATGCTGAGATGGACATTTGACCAGTATGGGACGTTGAAGTCCAGTATGAATACCAGTACTCTTAGTCTACTTGTACAAATACAAAGTATTACATTTGACCACTTTGATGTGACAAAAAACTAAAGAAACTAAAACTCACCTTTAAAATTGTATCTGTGTTAACCTAATTTAAATAGCTAAATTGCTGATGTTCTAGTTTCTTTGTCATATCATCTCACTTTTTTGCCACTGCATTGGTCCAAATTGACAGGGATAACCAAAGTTTGAACTCATCTTCACTCCTACTGGAAGAGGAGTGAAGCCAGGCATATCTCCCCTTTTCCAGATTATAGACCAGCTCAGGGCTGCCCTGTGTGCTGAGCAAAACTCAGAAGAGACTTAGCTCTAACAGAAGTAGAAAATGCTTTTCAAATTGCTAATCAAATTTCAGTGTGACTCGAATATGAACAAACAGTACGAGCCTACTTTCACCTTTGTTTACCTAGGTTTTAAGAACGATCAGTACTAGATGATACAGAGACATCTTTTGTTCTGCACACATACACAAATGGATCTCCTGTGCACACAGACAGGAGCATCTACAGCAAACATACAAGTTTACAAGACCTGTTAAGCAGCACTATTTCATAATGATGTCCTGGTTCTTCCAAATTTGGAACCAGTTCTCGATACCCATCCTTAGCCACCAGCGTCTACAGTCAAAAAACGCAAAGCGCATCCTAGATTTTTTTTTTCCACCAGCAACTGGAGCAAACACAGCCACAAAAATGATAAAAAAAAAAAAAAAAAAAGAGTGAGCTAGACAGTGAATGAAGTCAGGGACCAGCGAATAGCAACACTGAAGGATGTAGGATGGCGGTGATTGAGCAAGCAAGCCAGTGATGAGAGAGAGTGGAAGTAGCAAAACAAAATGCTTTTCAAAGGTTTTGAATCACTGCATCCACAAGCGGTTCTTCTTTATAGAGGTATAACAGCACACAGAACCAAACACATGATCTCCTCCAGGCTGCCTCCTGGTGGAGTTAATAATTCTGAAAGCCAAAAAAATGCAAATAATGACTGACATAACTGACTTCTCCCCTTAGATCTCAGGCAAGTGGACCCTGATTTTGGCTTATGGTAACACGGACAAGTCCAGAGCGTTACTGAAGACGGCAAACAGCTCCCAGACTGAATTTAGCTTTTCAAACAACAACCAAACATTGACCCTCAAACAGGCAAACATGGGGTGAGTACCGGTGGCTTTAACAAGTAGTTCAAAAAATGTTCATATGATTAAATGTCATTTTTGCTCCTCTGTATGACTGACATAACAAAACAATAATTCAATCTGTACTTCATGTTTTTTCAAATGCCATGGCTTAGTAGCACTTTCCTGGGAGAATTCTTTTTTATTTATTTTATTTAGCCTTTATTTAGCCAGGAAAAGTCCCATTGAAATTAAAAACCTCTTTTTCAAGAGAGACCTGGCCAAGACCGGCAGCCATGCAATCCAAAACACAAAGTTACTGACAAAGAAACAACATAACACATAAAACAAAAATACATTCATAAAATAGAAAAATAATTTACACACAAGCCACTTGATAATTATGTTAAAATTTTTAACAAAATTTTTTGTGGTCCATGCGTTGAATTACTGTGATAGGGCGGTTTACTTTTTTCTTTTTTTCTAGAAATGAAACATGCATTCGCTACTCAATGAATTTCACAGTTTCTGGAGATGAAATCCAACTATCACGTGAGTTGATCTATTACAGTGTTCTTTGTTTATGTAATTGAGATATGAAAATTCAAGTAAGTAATGTATTCAACCTGTGTTCTTATTTTAATTTTAATTTTAATTTTTATCATGGAAATTTTCTTTTTTTGGAGCATTTAATTATGACCTGGTTATTCCTACAAGTTAACTGAAATAATATATTTAAAATTTTCTCCTTTAATTCCCTTTTTCCTTTAGAAATTTTAATAACGGGCAAATGCTTTGTCATTGTGTGTTTCCCACTTTCTCCTTCAAGGTGGGAATACCTCTGACACAGTTTACTTCCTGCAGACCTGCACTGACTGTCTGGTGATGCTCCACAGTTTAGAGTCTCCCTCTGTAAAGAAAGCGGCATTTCTACTTATCTATGGTAGGAAACTCACCTCAGCCACCACCATGTGTAGTAACCACCTTGAGGTGGAGACAGAGGGAACTATTGAGTCCATTACTCTTAGGTGATCAGATGGAGAGAGACTGGTTGACAATTTCGTCAGGATACCGGAGAACTCCCTACGCTTTGTGTTAAGTGGCATGTGATGTTTAATGACCACAGTGAGTCAGGACCTCAGTTTAACATCTCACCTGAAGCATGGGATGTCCCACAGTACAGTGTCCACGTCACTGCACTGGGGTATTGGGCATTGGGATTTATTTGGACCAGAGTGCAGACTGGCCCCTACTGTCCCCCCATCACCACTTAGTTTTCCAAGGAGGTCACTCATCCAGGCACTAGCCAAGCCCACACCTGCTTAGCTTTGGTTACTCAAGAGAGCCAGGGTTTATGTTGGTATGGTTTCATTGAGAATGTATTGGCAATGGGATTTTCTCATGTGCCAGTATATAGGGATATAGTGGCATATGAAGACCACAGAACGTGCCTTGTACTCTTAGAAGCAAAAATTGGACCCAGTATACCACCGCCAGTACTATAATCTTATTGTTATATGGAAAAGAAAAAAAAAAACTTGAAGCTCTTTAACATTTTTACAAAACAGCTACTGGTTGTATGCCTTATGTTTCTGGATCCATAATGTTGCTCTGGGAAAAAAAAAAAAAAAGAAAAAGAAAAAGAAAAAAAGAAAGTTTCAGCAATGTTAAATGAACATTAAGTGTCAGGTTTAACTGTCTGTTTTTCAGAAATAGCAAGGGATTCTATTAGAATTTAGATTTTGCACAAGTTTTAACAATCATGGAGAAATGCATTGTAGAGGAGGCAGAAAGCAATAGCAGAGTGGAATGCAGTGCAGCCATATGACATATTGTGTTGTGAGTAAGGGGTAAAGCCATGATCATAGACTATCACAATGGCCATTATTCACCAATATTTGTTAAAACATTGGCTGGCTAGCTTCAATAATATGCCCACGGGCCTAACGCTGATAGAAAACAATAAGGTCATGCCATTTTTCTCACCAAAAGAACAGAAAACAACATTACAATGCCTCATTACAAAATAAATCCTGTATGCATCCTGCATCACAAACAGATGATATGTAACTATACAGTGTAATCTGAGGTGTATTTTCCTTTAATGTCTTTATTCCAGGAAAGACTGGGACGCTGCCAGAGTCTGAGCTGGAGAGAGCCGGGAAACAAGCCTTATGTCTTGATTTCGATCACCCTCCACACATGTTCTACAATGAAGGAGCAGGTTCCTATACAAATCCTCATATTAGTGATTAGCATGATGATAATTAAAGAATTCAGTGGCAAACAGTAAATAAATGGAATTACTGAAAATTGTATGTATTGATGAATTCACCACATTTGTTCATTAAATGCTTGTTTTTCTTTTTTTCCTGCAGAGTTTTGCCCTGAGAAGACTGAGGCCAGCGAAGTCAAGGAGCCAGAACAATAATAAACTGTGTTTTTCCCCTGGAAACTCACTGAAAAATGTGGATGTGCTCTTTAATATACTCTACATCAATAAAACTCTTGGGTCTTTTGCTGTTTCTATTTGTATTCCCCCCTAAGTCATACCATGAAACAAATTGCTTTTATCTTACCAAGACTTAAAGTAAAAGTATAAATGCATCACTGATTGCT
Source organism: Myripristis murdjan (assembly GCF_902150065.1). Lineage (NCBI taxonomy): Eukaryota > Metazoa > Chordata > Actinopteri > Holocentriformes > Holocentridae > Myripristis > Myripristis murdjan. The sequence continues at coordinate 30,741,378 of NC_043989.1, forward strand.
AAAAAGAAAAAAAGAAAAAAACTTTTGCAAGACTAACTACATTTAATTTAACTAATGCAATTGCTTTTATGAAACTGGAGTTCCATGCTGGTGTCCTTCAAGGATAGGCATGAAGGAGCAGGTCACTGTGATATCACTGTAGACCTGCACTACTACAGGTCCAAGAAAATGTAAGAAATGTTTATTAACAAGGAAGTGGAGTGGATACAATCTGATCAGCTGATGGATTCAGTGCTCCTCTATGAGTAGAGACAACCACCACCTTGGGTCTTGAGAGACTTGTTCAATAAATTCAAAATACATGGCGATCAAGCTGAAAATAAGACTTTCTCTTAGGTTCTGAATAGCGGACACCTATGGAGATGCAGGACAATCTCAGAAACTACTGGGTCTATCAGCCTAAATTTTCTTTGCACAATTATGGCTGCATGATGAGGAACCTCTCTCTCTTCATTCACTGTCTAGCTCGCTTGACCAAGTTGCTCTGTCTCTGCAGGGTCACTACTGTTTCTCACTTTCATTTAGTGTCAGAGCAAGAGTTAAGATAGGTCTGATGCATCATGACTGTAAAAATAAATAATAATAATAAATTAATTAATAAATAAAATACGAGTTAAACAACTGTAGCTATTTCATATATCAGCTCACTATTTGCCTAATCTTTGCAGGTATGTAGTGATCTAGTGCAGGGGTGTCAAACTGGTGCCATGGAGGGCCGAGAGGCTGCAGGTTTTCATTCCATCTGAAAACTCCACCAGCTGATTTCACTGATCACCTCACCTCCAAGCAGAGAGGAGGGACTAATCAGTGAAATCACCTGGTGGAGTTTTCGGTTGGAATGAAACCTGCAGCCTCTCGGCCCTCCATGGCACCAGTTTGACACCCCTGATCTAGTGTGTATGTGTGTGTGTGTGTGTGTGTGTGTGTGTGTGTGTGTGTGTGTGTGTGTGTGTGTGTGTGTGTGTGTGTGAGAGAGTGAGTGAGTGAGTGAGTGAGTGAGTGAGTGAGTGAGTGAGTGAGTGAGAGAGAGAAAGAGCTTTAATAGTAATTTAATAGTAAGAGACCTTTAATAGTATTTTTTAATTTTGCCAATTTTAATTTGTGCTCTTTTTGAAATGCAGTTTCTGTCAAAAGCCATATGTCATCTGTTGAAGAGACAGAAATGTTTTGAGCCAAAGGTTCCCAACCGCTGTTATAATGTGTGTATTAAAGTAAAACAGGTCTTCATTGAGCGGCAAATCATTACTCTTTCCCCCACCAGAAGATTTCCCAAAGATTATCCATTCTTGTTCCATAGATTTTGTTTCAGATTTTTACACAGATTATTTGATGAAGAAATTTGTGGAAATAGACAGTACAATGCTTTAAGTGAATTCAAATGAAATGAATTACACTGACCTTGTTGTCTCACATGAGCATGATGCACCACCTGGTAAGCAATTACACAATTTCTATTTCCATTACAAGGTCAATCTGGAATTCTCCAGTTGCTCACGGCCTAATACAAACAACAAACTCAGCAAATATTTGAAAAACAGCAGCAGCTTGCCTGTATAAATACTGGATGTTTCAATGTATTCAAGCATCAGAAAGCTTTTGAAGAAGCTGTTACCCTGCTGCTGCTGTGCCACCATGGTTGTCCTACAGTTAGCCTCGGTCCTCATCTCTCTCCTGTGTTTTAGTGCCGCAGCACCACCAATGGAGGACTGCAGTCAGCTGAACAAGTCTCTGACAATGGATGAGCTTGACAAGGTAACAGCTCACCTCATAAGCCTATACATTATCTACCTCTGAATGTCTTCCTGTCTGTCACTCTTCCTTAGTAGTTATGTCATATTCAAATACTAGAATTACCGCTACATGATGGTATGATGAATAATGACCAGGAAAGTGTTTTCCACAGACTATTATGATATCACAGTGAAGCTGACTGATATAAAATGTCATGACTTCATTATTTTATCCTGTTAGACATAAGTATGAAACTTTGTCATAATTACTGTATGGACTGTTGACCTATGGCCATAAATGTGTTTTGTGAGATCATGGTGAAATTGACCTTTGACCTCCAAAATGTAAGCATTTCATCCTTGAGTCCAAATGGGCATTTTGTGCCAAATTTAAAGAGATTCCCTCAAAGTGTTCATAAGAATGGGATGGATGTACATACGTATGCATGGAAACAGAAACATGACAGCATCCAGACATACAGAAACATAATGCCTCCAGCCATGGCTGTTGTTGGCATGGAGGTATAATACAAATTGAAGCTGTATACACTCATGGACGAAAGTATTGGCACCCCTGGAAATTTTCCAGAAAATACATTAAATTACAAATGTTTTTGGTATACACATGTTTATTTCCTTTATGTGCACTGGAAAAACACAAAAAAACAGAACAAAAAAGCCAAATTTGACATAATTTTACACAAAACTCCAAAAACGGACTGGACAAAATTATTGGCACCCTTTTAAAACTGTGGGTAAATTTTCTAATAATAGATTTTTTTAAATTTCCATAATATAGAAATCACAAAATTTAAAGATATTCAAGATCCTCACATGAAAATCAACTATCATCAGTTACAAAAACATTGTTATGATAATCCATATTGATTGTACACTGGTGTTAATTTCTATTCGACTAATCACAATTTCTCATTCTACACAGATCTTGGGGAGATGGATCTTCATTCAGGGGTTGGCTAATCATGAAACTAGCACTATTGTGAAGACAATGACACTGAAAACCTCAGCAAACAATGACACCCTGTTGATGGTACAGGAAATCCAGTATGAAGAGTAAGTATAAGTTTGTGATCTCATCTCATCAGTCTTTGCCTTGCGCATATAACAGACTAGTGCAGTTCCCATTCAAAACATGCCTGTTTGCAGTGGTCCAAATGCTAGGCCAATGGTATTGTTGCCTGCAGCTTTCTGGAGAACCACTCATCCAAAGAACTTTTTTAGTGATATAAGGGCGTTTTTAACACCTGCAGTCAATGTCTCCATTCCCAATTTGTAATTCCCTTGAGGCAATCTTAGTATGTATGCTGAGAGGAAGGTACACATTCCTCTCACTTATCAACATTTATAGGAGCCAAGTCAACTAGTGGTGTTTGAGAAATGCTTGTTCATTTGTGCTCCTGCCCTGACACTTTTCACAGAATCATACTGCTCACACAGGTTTCATACATAGAGGAATTTGAATTCACTGACCTGCCCGAGGAAGTAGTGCACTTCCCCTTTAAAATGTTTTTGTGGTTTTTCTCTTGTAATATTAGTCAGTTTCAAAGAAGGGAATGTTAACTTGTTTATCATCAACATGACTAACAATATGTGTGTTTTGATTATGCCTCTTGAGAGAGTAAGAATGATTAATATTCCGTCAGTGTACACGAGTACTATTTAGCTCCAAATGTGGGGAGTTTGATGCCACCTTGGTTAAAGCAGCACTAATTCCAGAGACCCCTGACTGGCAACAGACAGCAGGTGACACCGTCTAAAAGGTTTTGGAAGACAGCAAACTTATTTGTGTTCCTTTTTTGTGGTGGGTCTGAATAACTTTTTTTTCTCTTTGAGCAATCAACGCCAGCATACATTTCGGCCAAACCAGCCTCAAACATGGGCACTGAGCACTATGAGCAGCTTTGGCATTTCTTCATTATTGCAATGCTCATTTGGGCTAAATATGACAACAGGGCAATGATTCCCTTGTTGCTCTATGTTAAGCCTTGCTTCACTTTGTTCCTGTCTTGCTAACTGCTAGTTGGTACCACTAACAAGTTGCTTCTTTCTGCTATCCACACTTTAATTTCATTATTCAACCTGTTGTATAATGACAAATAAACTTCCTTGTATCCTATGTGTTATGAGGTTCTATAATGTGCACCTGAGCTACAGGGGCTCAGGTGCACATTCAGCTCAAAACACATATTGCTTCCTGTAGCTGGGTCAAAAATTTGGTCAGGTCATGTTCACACCACAAACAAACTGCTCCAGAGTTTGTTGTAACCGTGCCAACACCAGCTCCTCAACAGGCTCTCAGTCCGGTTGTTTTAGTCCAACCCAAGTGCGAATGTTGGATTCACACCTGGACAAAGGGACGGCATCAAGGGAGTAAATGCACCGGAGTTCCAGTGACATGACAGTAATTCAATCTTTAACTCATCAAAGTTTTTAAATTGCTGTTGTAAAATCATCCTCTAGTAGGTCTTTCCTTGAAAAATCCTCAGGCACGCAGGACCTGCCACATTTTAAATTTCTGGTTGGTTTGGAATAAACGACTGGGTAGTTAGCATGTTCGCTTATTCAGTGCACCCCAGTCTTAACAAGGAGCTGCAATGTTCATGTGTGATCCCAGATGTATGGTGTCTAATCTAACACATGCCTCATTTTTGTTTGTCCTATCTGAGTCCAATGTTAACACAAGTGGTTCATAGATTGAACAAACTAATTATGACCTTTTACAATGTTCTTTTTTCCAGGAATGCCATGTGCATCCCCGTCCCAATGAATTTCACACTGTCTGGAAGTACAATCCAACTTAAACGTGAGTTGATACAAGCACTACTTGTGGAAGAGAGGAATAGTATATCAAATTCCTCTTTATATATGTAATTGAGATATAGAAAGGTCAAATTATGAATTCAAACTTAAAGGGATAGTCAATGTGGAAGACATAAGAAAACTAATCTACACATTATCATTATTATTATTATCATTAGTTAAGGTTTTCCATGCCAGCTTTTATCTTGAGCATGAGCATTTTCAGTTTAAATTTCACTTTTTTTCAATTTCACTTTCCATTTTCTAATTTCCTTTTTACATTATCAGCTTCTTTTTTCCAATTTCCTTTTTCTTTGTTTCTGTTTAATTATGGACTGATTTTTCCTAAAAGTAGAATGAAACAATGATCCATTTAAATTCTCTTTTAATTCCACATTTTTTTTCAGCGTTAATAATGGGTAAAGGGGCACCCCAGTAGCTCACTTGGTAGAGCGCGTGACACTTGTTAAGGCTGAGTCCCTGCCTTTCCCTTCTCTCTCTACTGTCACTATAAATAAAGCAGAAATGCAAAAAAAAAATCTTTAAAATAAATAAATAATGGGTAAACATTTCCTCTGTATGTGTGTGTATGTGTGTGTGTCATGTTTCCCTGTTTTTCTCTTCAAGGTGGGGATTCCTCTAACACAGCTTACTTCCTGCAGAGCTGTACTGACTGTCTGGTGATGTACACTTTAGACTCTGGCTTTGGAAAGAAATATGAATTTCTAAATATCTATGGTAAGCAATGAGAAGGAGAATAATCACAGGAATGATGCACTAATTAATGTTGGATACATAATGGTTGATAATGATAAGTAATGATGAATGTCTGGAAAAGACATTTTTTTTTAACCACACAAAACGTCCCTGCTTGGGTGGTACATGAGTGGTACGAGTGGTACTTCAGAAAAGGCAAGGAACTTTGGGAGTGGGGCTTGCAGGAACACCACTGATTAGTCAAACACCGCATTGCTTCATTTTATAAAGCAAGGAAGAACAGGGTGTCCATAAAGTCAAGTTAACAAATTTATTACAAAAGCAAATGAATAGACAAATCTGTGGAAATTATTACAAAATGAGTAGATATTGAAGTTTTTTGCCTCATGTAATATACCTCTATATGGGCACCATTAGTTGCACGAAGCACATCAAGACGGTACTCGATTTCTTGCCATGTTCGCTGTAGCAGAGCCTCATCAAAGGTGGCAATGGCACCAGTGATCTTTTGCTTCAGGTCGTTGATGTCTCGTATCTTTGTTTGATACACGATATCTTTACATAACCCTGTAGTTTCGCTGAGTCTGCGTATCTGATTTTGTTTCAGTAAACCACAATACACATTGTGCCTTTTCTTGAGTAGCCATTTTTATTTAACAGAACCTATTTCATCAACAGGGTACCTGAAATACACAAATACAATGTGATTAAAAACTTTGATAACCACTGAGTACATTGAACAAATCTGAATAACATCTCTAACATATGACTAACATATCTGTACTGTAGTATCAATTTAGGACATGTTTAAGATGAGACGAGAAGATTTCTTTGATAACATTAAAAGTAAAATGACACTCAGTTGGCTTCCCAACTCATTAAAAAAAAAAAAAAAATGAGCAAGAGTGTGATTGACTGAGCTTGGGCAAGTGAGAAAGAGAGAGACAGCACGGTGGTGCTGTACATGAGAAACCAATGAATGAGAGAGAATGGTGGGTAGGTTCTAGGACACAAATAGTCATCAAACACTCAAGGTTTACTGTAGACAGGTGTCCTTTGACTGTATCCAGACAGGATCAGGCATTGCAGCGCTGTGCACACGTTTGTGTGGAGGTGTTGGTGTCACCACACGGCTCAACTTTCTGCTGTCTGCCCTCTGAGACTGTTGGCCAGCTATGAGATTGGCCAACACAGCCTGATGACGGGTTGTGGTGGGGCAAAAGTTGATTCATGACTAAATTTTATCACAAAATAACTCTTCTCAAACAAATGGCAAACTGTAATAGAATCAGGTGGATTTTTCTTTAAATATATCTTTTTTCCAGGGAGGACTGGGAACCTGACAGAGTCAGACCTGGATCACACCAGGAAACAGGCCGAATGTCTTGGGTTCGAACCTCTGCACATGTTCAACAGTGAACCAGGTTCCTGCCCAACTCCTCAGAACCAGACCAGCCATGTCAAAGAGGAATAAAACAGTGTTTTTCATATGCAAACTCACTGAAAACTGTGGATGTGTTCTTTAATGTACTCTACATGGAGAAAGTCTTGGGTCTTTTGTCCTACCTAAACATATTTAGGCACAATTTGTATACCCCCCCAAACTCATACTATGAAACCAAAAAAAGGCTTAAAATAAAAGTATATAGGGATTGCTGAACGAGAAAACCTTAGCAACACTAAAAACACCTTATCTCTATCCATGCTGGTGTCCTTCAAGGACAGGCATGAAGGAGCAGATCACTGTGATATCACTGTAGACCTGCACTACTACAGGTCCAAGAAAATGTAAGAAATATTTATTAACAAGGAAGTGGAATGAATACAATCTGATCAGCTGATGGATTCAATGCTCCTCTATGAGTAGAGACAACCACCACCTTGGGTGTTGAGAGACTCTTTCAGAACATATTGGATAAATTCAAAATACATTGTCATCAAGCTGAAAATAAGACTCTTTAACAGGAGTACACCTTATTCCTATATGTGTTCTGTTAATATGGCACTTAATGTTATGGAACTACAAATATAGCAGCTATATATTGCTATTTTTGCTATAATGGCAAAGGCAGGGCAAATTTCCACAGTAGTACATAAAGTATTACCTTCTCTTATCTATAGCAAGATAACAGGAAATAAATCAGGGTATTGCTGACTTTCATATACAGTTAGGTCCATATGTATTTGGACAGTGACACAATATTCATAATTCGTGCTTGTGTATCACCACAGTAGCTTTGAAATGGAGTAATCAAGATGTGACTGAAGTGCAGACTCTAAGCTTTAATTTAAGGGGTTGAACAAAAATATGGCAGTAACCTTTTAGGAATTAAAGCCTGTTTTATACATTGTCCCCCCATTTTCTGAGGCTCAGAAGTCATTGGACTCTTGATGAAAAAAGCAGTTTCAGGTGTGGCCTTTCCCTCATTATGCCATGACAAATTAAGAAAATAAAAGGTTTGGAGTTCATGGATTTGGTAGCTGTGTCACACAAGAGTGTGACATTTTTCTTATACCAGCGATACAAGTAATTTCCACTGTTAAGAACAACCAAAGTGCGAAGTGTAGTTTAATAAAACTGCTAAAATTCCAAGATAAATTGACTAAAACAGTGCAATGAATAGTACACAAAAAGGGGGCTAAAATCCACAAATGGGATGTGCAAATGTCCAGAGTTGAAGGGGGCAGTAACAGTACACCAAGTTCAACAAATGGGCTACTCAAGTGTTAAGGGGGGCCATGTAAGGCAGAGAACTCCTGGGTCTGTCAACTCTCGGCTCCGGCCCTGCAGCTCAGCTTGCTGGATCCTTCCCTTGGACAGCCCCTGTGGGAGACAGAAAGTAACCACACTCAGTTGACGACCCTCTCAAAATGAGGTGTGCATCATACAGCAAGTGTAACTCTACTGTTCCACACTTCTTTTGACCCAATAGGTCACATGACCTGGGAGTTATTAAGCTATAATGCTCATATTTACAGTATGAAATGGATTTAAAAATTCATAAAAAAATATGAGAAGTGTCAAAATGATCTAAAAAAGAGGTGTGCATTGTTACAACCCTAAAGATGGGAAATGTCTAGGGATATAAGGGAAGCAACAAAGATGGTTGTACAGGCATGTACAGCCGTTTATTTGTAGTGAGTTGGGGTAAATAAAAAACACAAAAATGAAATACAGGGCAATGGATACACACAGAAACACAACATCAGCCTGCTCTAACACAACAGAAACACTAACCTACCTAGTTCACGGCTCAACTTTTAGAAAACAGTGGCAAGCGAAAATCAAGAGTGCCTACCTCGGCTACACTAAACTTACCTGCCAGAAACAAATTCACATTTTTTAAACATTTTGCTCATTTTTGAATAACATAGCCTACCCCATAAATAAGTAATAGGCATAGACTACTAATAAGAAAGAAAACAAGCATGACTAATAGCCTCAAGCCAGTAGACGGCGCTAGTGCGGCTGAACTTCCAGAACATTAGGTTGGTGTAAACGCACATGGCCGAGGTGTGAGTGCTGTCCTACTCAATGGGTCATTTCAGGAAAGGTGGAAGGAAGAACCACGACCTCTGGCATTTAGCTGGAGGTTGGGATGCTATTGTAAAAAAATTAATCCAGCATAATATTGTAGACAGTGCGACAGCAGAGAAGTGGCTGGCAGTCACTGTGGATGTATTTAAAGCGAGTCATCCAAAATTCATCAAGTGGATGAAGGTCATTTGGACGGAGGACAGAAGAGGTTTGAGAACGGCGGTGCTTGAAGGTAAGCCACTCTTAAAGGTTATTATGTGGAGTTGTAAAGCTGTCTCTCTGAAAATCTCGACAGGCTGAGTGGATACAGTCGCTCCGAGCTAAGTAATTAGTTAATTAATTACTTAATTAGGCTAATAGATCCCTGCAGCCTCGGTCTGTGTCTCCTGTTGCCTACGTAGGGCCAAGGAAGATATGGCAGGACGTCTGTAGAAGTGTTTTATAGATAAGAGACGTAAACAATTAATGGATTAATCTAACAATTATCAATTATTTAATCATCTACTATTTTGATAACTGAATAATCGCTTGGAGTATTTTTTTTTTTTTTAATGAAAAAAAGTCCAAATTCTCTGATTTCAGCTTCTTAAATGTGAATATCTCAGGTTTCTTTGTTCCTTTATAAACTGAATATCTCTTTGGTTTGTGGACAAAACAAGACGTTTGAGGATGTCACTTTGTGGTTTGACAAACACTGATTGATATTTTTCAACATTTTTTAGCATTTTATTGACCAAACAACTAATCGATTAATGGTTTAAATAATCAACAGATTAATTGATAATGAAAATAATCGTTATTTGCAGCCCTATTTAAGTATATTCGGTAAAGGTGTATGGTGCGATTTCTGGTTTTATTTCATGTTCCCTCATAAGGGCTTCAGTGTTAAATACAGTGAAATGTTGAATATTTCACCAGTTATTTTTTAACACAACCTAACTGTTATGAATTGTGTTTTGTGTTGTGTTGGATGTACTGCTCTCTCTCCCTCCCTCCCCCTCTTCTCCCTCAGTACCTGCAAATCAATGTGTGTTCAGGTGCAGGTGTGTGGTGACTGGTCAGCTGGCTGAAGGCTGGTAGCTGATTGGATGGGCCCGACAATATCTTCCAGCTGGTGTTGGTCTCCCGCCCCTTCTTCCTCTTACCATCCCCAACTATGGAGGCCATGCAGTGAATTGTTTGAGATGTGGTGATTTGACTGTCTTTGTTAGCTTTGTGAGAACCTTGTGAATTAGGTTATTTTGTGTTAATCATTGTAATTATCTATTGTAAAAAGGAAAACACAGAGCAGACCAATAGAAAGGAGAAGCCTTTTTATTTGCAACCTTTTTCTCATGTCTTTATTTTAGGAGGTAGGTAAGGTGATGTCTTTTGTTTGCTTTGTTTTTTCTGACAGGTAAGGGCAGGGCTCATTTAATTGTTTTGTTTGTTGTTTTGGGCATTGTCTCCTGTCCGAGTCTATAATAAATACGCTGCTCTGTTAACTTCACCCTGGTTTTCCTACATTCTTGGGGATGAGGAGAGTGGGGGCTCTTTTCATGTTATGGGTCCAGGTTCCCCTAGGCCAGGGACGTAACACTAACCACAGAATGATAAAGATTCTCTTGTCTAAATCAATCAAAATAAATCAATGCTATATCCAACAGTGGAATATGACTAATCGCTTGTAATATTTTCAGCTTTGAAAAGCCATGATAGTGGGAGGGAGGAGGACACATCTGGCACAGACCATGAAGACCGAAGCAACATCAAGTCTTCACCACAGTCCACAGACCAGACCACAGCAGAAGGTCAAGAGGTAAGAAACAATAAACTGGATGACAATGAACCCTACCACACCCACATGAAACAGACTCATACAGCCCTGTGCCTCAGTTTAAAGACTTAACAGATGCAATGCATTAAACCAATATAAGCTCACCTAGTTGGGAAATTGAGAAATTAAGAAATTATTCTGAATTATTTTTTTTTTTATCAGGTAAATTTTTTTTATTCGTGTTTTGTATCCTCTTGTTTGGAGTGTGCAGTTGAACAATGGATAGGACTATCACACATTTGTACTTTTGTTGTGTGTATGTGTTTTTATGTGTTTGTTTTGTAAACAGGCTATAAACAATTTTAAGTACTTGCTGTTAATGCTTTTAGTGTATTCTTAGTGCTTTGAGACAATTTGTTAATTTTTTCTTTAATTTTTTGGCAGATTTCCAGCAGTGACTCCACCAATTTGTCACAAGGCATAGCCGAACCACACTTCTTCACCCACAAGTTGCTGGATAAGCCTTGTTTCCTTTATATTTCACGGAATGATTGGACAGATCTTAAACGAAAACAACAAAAGAGACAGTTTAAGACTTTACAGTGGACCAATGTAATTGCCAAAGGCTTGCGGAGTGTCCATCCGTATTGTTCTTAAAAGGCACACTGTAAAATCTATTGGATCCCAGAAAAACTGCCCAGCATTCACCTGCTCCGGATACTGCCTGTTCGAAGACTGTAATGTCAAGGTCGACATTAAAGTGGATAATGAATCCTCCCTGAAAGCGGAGGTCATTTTCCATGGGGACATAGCGCAGCTCAGACCAGCTCAAGAGAAGGCCAGTAAGGTCCAATGAAAGAAAAAAAAATTTCAGAGAAACTCAGTTCCAAGCTACCAAGAGAGTATTATCTTGAGAGCGTGATGATGTGGATGATGAGGATGTGGTTGAGTCTGGTTGCAGAGACAATGTACCTACCACAGAAGTTTTAAAAAATATTGGATATACAGAAAGAAAGACAAATAGGTTACATAAGAATGACATGATAAGTCTGCAACTCATGTCAGAGAAAGAAGAAGACACAGATGAGAAGCTCATAGAGAAGATCATTCTTCAGCCCAAAAGCCTCATGCTCTGGTCAAAAAAGACCATATCTCTGTTCCATCAGCGGTCGAAGACTGACGTGATTTATCTGGATGCAACAGGCATCATAGTGAAAAAAGGACAAAGGAGAGAGTGCACCTTTTTACATTTACGAACTTGTGGTAAGAAATCCACAAAAAGGTTGCTCCGTGCTGCCTGTCATTACATTTTTGACTGCAGAACACACCACTGCATCTGTGTCCTACTCCTTAGGCTCCTTTATCACACACACTGCATGAAAGTACAATGGTGGAAAAAAGTTTTCGGACACCCTTAAAATTTTGCACAATCTCAAATATAATCATGAAATATTTGTGGAAAAATCTTTTTGTGTTAGACAGATACAAACAAATACAAATGATATTTTTTTGTTTATTGTTTACAAGAAAAACTATCAAAACTAAATTCTTGACAAATTCTTCTGACCACAGAATCTTATTCAAATTCCTGGCTGTCCAGTTCTTGTGTGCCTGGGTCCAACGACGCCGGGCTAGCCTCTATCTCTCATTGATCAGGGGCTTCTTGATAGCCTTGTAGGACCTTAAGCCATGATCTAAAAGTCGGCCACGTGCAGTGCGGGTGGAACACTGGACACCAGTTTGGTTTGACCACTGCTGCTGAAGCTCCTGTGATGTCATTTGGTGGTTTTGCCTGCACATGCGGATCAGGATGCGGTCATTTCTTGCTGAAGAAACCCTTGGACGCTCAGATCTTGGTTTGTCTTCCAAGCTGTTTGTTCGTCTGTATTTCTGCAGAGTGTATCCAACTGCTGAAGGACTGCATCTGCACTTCCTGGCTATCTGGCAGCAGCTGTACCCTTCCTGGCTGAGAATCTTTATCTTCAGGCGTGTTTCCTGCGTTAGGTTCCTTGTTTTAGCCATTTTTGTGTCTGAAGAACTTTCAAATGTGCTGGCTTTATGTAGACACGAAGCTTGGCAACAAATTGTGTCTTTTACTAAAAAGAACAACCTTCATCACTGGTGCCAAAATGACCCAATACTCAAAATTTCTTATGTATTTTTATGGAACCAATCAATTTGAAGTTTTTAATGGCTTTTTTAGGATTTGTTTAGTGTTTTGGCTGTGACTGTACTAAAAGAAATTGCACTTGAAAATCTAAGAGTGATTCTTAATGCAATATTTCACAAATGCATGGGGTGTCCGAAAATTTTTCCACCACTGTACATGGCAGGCAAATTAGAAAAAGGCCAGTGATGTACATGTGTGATGGCTCTGCTGTTTTGATGCAGGCCATTTCACAAAACCTGTGTGGACTGAGCCTAGCAGAGCTTCTTGCCCAGAATTACAATAATGTAACTGGGAAAGGCAAGAGGAATGTCATAGACCTTCCAATTCTTTATTGGTGTTTAAGTCACATCATGAAGAATGCTAAGGACCTCTGCAAGAAACAGTTAGTGATGCATTCTTCTACTTAATATGATTTTGTTGTATTAAATTTCAGTATGGTGTTTGATTGCCAATATTTATGTACTAATCAAAATCTTTCCCACAGTGCTGGAAGACACTACCACCTGTGCATGCATGCTAATGACACAAGCTGCAACACTCAACAACTTGATGAGGTTTTAGTGAGTGCTTCTGTTGTGCTCTCCAGTCCATTGAGTGAGAATGTTGAAAACCATTTTCATCACCTGCAGACACTACTCACCTCAACTGTTTTCTTTCATAGATATTTATTGACTATTGACTAAATACTGATGCTTTGACATCCCAAACCATGCATTTATTACACAATTGCATGTACCACAGAAACAGGCTGTTATAAATAACTGGCGCTGTTTCTAAAAACCACAGAACATGACCAAATGACATGTTACAGGAATCTAACTTGGCCTCTTACAGGATGAATCTAGCCCAACACCATTTGATGAACATTTTAAAGAGGTCATCCAGCAGGCACCTCTGACCACACGGGGAGAGGCAAATGTGTATTACTGTCCAACCTTCATCCCCGAGCTTCTACAGTGCTTTCTGCCTCAGGCAATTCTGTGGTCTGGACTGTTACTTGGTAAGTCTGGTTACTCCCCTATATTTATTAAGTTCTTTCATATTGTTTCTGTAATTATTAAAGTAAGGTACTCGTATTGCAGGAGACCTTGGATGGCACGGAACAGGTCCTGTTTATGACATGCTCTCTGAGAAGGACTGCACAGGTAAATGAAAGTGTTAATGTGAGATAACAGGTAACCACAAACTGCAATAAGAGAAATATTATCTTCAGATTTGTGAGAATAATTATTAAAATAATAGTATGGAGCATGACCCAATGTTAAATACAACATATAGGCTGTTATGCCCCCCTTTTAAGGCGACAACACGACAACCAACAATGGTACGAGTCAGAGCAGGAGTAAAGAGAGTTAAAGTTATTTATTCACAATGAGTTTAGTTTTCATACAAAAAAACACAAGGTTCTCTAAGTGGGGGAGGATGGAACTGAAAGGTTGTTTCAAATTATCAAGTTATTATATCAAATTATAAAATTAATATAACAAAACCAGGCCTGACTGGACTAACTCATAAAAATCATAAGAAAGAAAAAGGCCTGACTGACTTACCTAATAAACAAGGACGTCTCCAAAACATACAGGAGGGGCACCAACCACTACTCCTGGTGTATATAGACAGTTTTATTCTACGTGAATGCGAAGTGTACAGGGTACCCCAACTTACCTAAGTTACCAACCTCCCACCACATACCTTTACAGCCAAGTCAACCCACAAACACACTGGCTGACAGCAGAACAAAAGTGAAAAAAAAGAGAGCAACTCTTGCAGGGAGGTTCCTTTATAGAGAGCTCTGGAGTTGGATTGGCCGCAGCAAAGTCAAGATCTCCAATTGGCTGCAAGGCCAGAAGATCACAGGTGGAGACCAATTTCCTCGTTTACACCTGGAGAAAGAACAGGGGAGGGAGAGAGAGAGCAGCAAGAGGAAAAGAAAAGCAGGGAGAGCAAAACCACACAAACACTCAATGTACCCAAGCTTGGCACATAACATAGGCCTATTTAATAGAATTAAACCAAGGATAACAAGACCCAGGGAATCATAGAGAAGTCTCAGTGGGATCTGAAAAGGATCCGTTTTCACCACAAGAGACTGACCAGATTTGACGATTTTGTGTACACCTACAAGAGGATGCATGAAGCTCTTTTGAGAGAATACTCTAAAAATCAAGAAGGTATGATATTTTTACTGTTTTTCTGGTTATTTTATTGTCCTTCACCGTTATTGAAAGCCCAGGGATGATAATAACCAAACAACATTGTAGCTTTACATTACATATTACTTCCTTTTACAGACCTCAAATTAATAATAACACTTAACCAAAAGAACTGCAGATCACAGAAAAGAGGTTAATTAATAACAGTACATTTCTATGTTTATTGTACCAAGACACACAGGGTCGATGTTGAACAATGGAAACAGAGGAAGCAGGGGAGGAGAGGTGTATACGTCTCAAGAATGACCAAGCCCTTTGATTTTGAGAAACCAAAAAAAGACATGGTAATGTAATGACAAGATGTTGTACTTTTCACCAAAGTGTATCGTCAGGCTATTGTTTAATAACTTGTGTAATCGTATGTGTAATGTTCTTGGGGTTTGTGGTTGTCTCTAAACACAGTGTATAGATAGTCAGCTATATAGTAAGACATTTAGAATACAACCCCTTCAGTTTTGATAATAATGTTAATGTACATACTGTAAATATTGCTCATTTGATATAGTGGGGATGTATGCATGTCATGTAATTATTCGTCTTGTTTTTCACAGCTCAAGTCTCCTCATCAGGACATGGGCCAGCAAAGGTGTGTTTTCTTAGTACCACACAATGGGATGCAATAATTGATATGCAGAGTTTAACCACAGCATTCCATGCACAAATCTAACCTGATCCATAACATGTACTGTAAAGTTGGCTACAGAAACAACCATCTGTGACACTTTGCTGGAGGAGGCGGGCCCACCACCAACCCTGCTATCTAAAGAAAAGAGATTGTCACTCAAAATATCAGAAAACCTGACAGTGTGTGTGTGTGTATAAGGCAGACTTGACCTCCTTTCCTGTGGATGCAATTGTTAATGCTGCCAATGAGAGCTTGCGCCACAATGGAGGGCTAGCACTTGCTTTGGCTAAAGCTGGAGGGCTGCAGATCATTAGAGTGACAGCCATATCAAGAAATATGGGAAATTAATACCAGGAGAGGCTGTGGTGGCAAGTGCTGGCGATTTACCTTGCAAATATGTCATTCATGCAGTGGGCCCACAGATCAGAAAGGATCCATCCTCATAAATAATCACCAAAGCACAGAAAACATTAAAAAAGGACAGTTGAAAGCATCTTGAATCAAGTCATACAACATCAGATCCAATCAGTTGCTATTCCAGCAATCAGCTCTGGCATCTTATTATTTTTTTTTTATTATTTATTTATTCTTTATTTCATTCATTCATAAAAAAAGAATATAATATAAATACAAAAGTTCCCAGATCTTGAATGAAAGGGAGCAGAAAGAATAATCTTATTTAATCTGCCCCTTTATCCGAAGAAATCCATTTACAAAAAAACATAATTTAAAAAACAACAAAGTAAACTAGAAATAATATAACAGTCAGATTCCTTTTTAGTTCCCAAGTTACAATTCAGTTAATGCCATTCAAAAAAAAAGATATTTATACCTTTTATGACAATGGGTATGGGTATGACAATCAAACATAATTAACATATTTCATTATATTTCCCTAACAAACTGGCTTTAATTGTTCTCTTAAATGTAATGTTTGATTTGGATTCTTTAGTTTCTGTGTTCAGATTGTTCCACAAACTGATTCCTTTCACAGAAACACAACGTTCCATCAATTTAGTCCTGAATCTTGGTTTTTTAAAGATCTCTGTTCCTTTTAAGTTATACTTACTTTCTCTTTTTTCAAATCTATTCTGAATGTTGTTTGGTAAAGTTTTTTATGAGCTTTAAACATAATTTGCAGAATACTATAATCTACTAATTCCTGAAATTTCAACAATTTTAACTGAAGGAATAATGGCTTTGTTGGATCTCTATATCGTTTTCTACTGATTATTCTTATGGCTCTTTTTTGCAAAATGAAAATTGACTGAATATGTTTTACAGGCATTTCCCCAAACTTAGTAGGTCAGATATGGAACAATCATGGTGTTATATAAAATGTACAATGCTTTGTTATCCAGTGAATCCTTTACTTTGTGTAACAGAGCAATTGTTTTTGATATTATTACCTTTGTATAATTTATGTGATTTCCAACACAAATTCTCATCCAGTATGACACCCAAAAACTTGGTTTCCCTTACTCTATTAATTTCAATACCATCTATATTAAGTGAAGCACCAGTGTCTCTCCCTCTGTTACGAAATATCATGAAGTTTGTTTTTTCAAGATTCAGCGATAATTTATTTACATCAAACCATGTTTTTATTCTTTTAAATTCTTTTTTAACCACATTCAACACCTGTGTTATATCTTCCCCACAATAAAATAAGGTGGTATCATCCGCGAACAGAATACATTTGAGCAGTTTGGATACATAAACAAAATCATTAATATACAAGATAAACAGTTTTGGCCCGAGGACCAACCCCTGAGGTACTCCACACTGAATATAATGCGATTCAGATTTAACATTATTTAACTGCACAAACGGCTTTCTATTTTCTAAATAGCTTGAAACCCATTGATGTGCCACCCCTCTGATACCGTATTTGCTCAGTTTTTTTAAGAAGAATGGTATGATCAATGGTATCAAAGGCCTTTTTGAGGTCAAAATGGCCTACAGTTTCGTCCTATCACAGAGAGGTTTGGAGGTGTAAACGTACCGGTGACGATCCTGGGAGATGCAGCATATCCTTTCTGCCATGGTTGATGAAACCATACCCAGAAAATCAGCATACAAGCCCTGCACAGCTGACTTTTCAACAACCGCCCCAGCAGGGATAGGTTGAGCAGCAACATCAACACTGTCATCTCATCCTGTTGTGTTGTTAACAACTTCTGCGAGGACAACAGCGAGGAGTATGACAGCACTGAGGTGCAAGAGGACAGCAACGAGGCACATGAGTGCAACACTGTCTGTGCACCTGCTACATCTAACACCACAAGAGATGCTTTGTGTGCATATTTTGCAAGTCTGTAGTGCTGACAACTGACTAGTAAACATTGCATTGTTCTGGTATGGTTTAGTGTTTTTTTAATGTCACTATTCCTACGTTCAATAAAAAAAAAAACATTTTTTGTATTTCAGAGTGGCTCTACTGTCTGGTTATGTATGTAGTTGTTAGGGCTAAGGCTAGGGGGGTACCTCAGTTTTGCTGATTACTGTGTAACCCCCCCCCCCCCCCCCCCCCCCAAAAAAAAAAGGATCTATCTTGAAGGAGAAGAGGTTTACCAGTAGGCTTGACTCCTTTACACACACATTTGTTTGTTTATTTATTGTTTTAATAAAACAAAAACCGAGCCACTGCACTGCACTGTACAGTACAGTGTTGCCAGGTTAATGATCGTATTTACAGCCTATAATAATTTTGCAAAAAAAAAAACAATCCAAAAAAGACGAAACTTCGATCATGTTAACACTTTTGTTTCATAGAAGTCCACTGTGTGTGATAATTTTCTACAAATGTTCATAAAAATCCTATATTTTGATATTTAACAATATGTTAAATTATTATTTGTTTTAAACATGTAAATTACTTATTAAACAGACCTAACAATTCAGTGAATGAACAGAATTGTGCCTGTGATAACATGGTATGAAAAATAAGCCGAAGGGATACCTCTTCTTTGAATAGACAAGCTAAGCTGTCAGTGTGCTGCTGTTAGCCAGTGAAGGAGTGGCAAATAGAGTGGCGACTCTTCGCTTTGTTCCACAATCTATGTCAGTGCGCTGCTGTAGCTGGAAAGTTTCTCTGCCTTTTGGACTTGTACGGTGCAGGTGCAGGTGTTGTGATGTTTTTTCTTGGTGGTGCAGTTGCAGGTGAAACCACTGGAGGGGTTGTGCCACCCAGATTCTCTCCATGTAATTTTCTCCAGATATATGTTCATATCCCACACAAAACAGCATTTCATTCAAATTATGTCAAATTCCGCGTTAAATAGATTCCGTTTTATTCGGCTAATTCCGCGATTCCGTGTCCGCGGAAATTATAGGGCCCTAGTTAAGTTGACCCTTAACTGCGCTGTTTGCATCCCTGTAAGTTGCTCAATATTCTTCAGATTTGTACTCATTGACCATCTATATTATATCAATCTATATTAATAGAATAGACTCTGGTCGTGAGTAACAGCGGCAGTAGTGCTTTAAACGCCCGTGTGGGCGTCCATTCGACTTGGACCGGGACCGGAGGAGTGCAAACGCACTCATCTTCACCACTGGTGCTCGACTCAGGCTGTCGCGCCGTGCATTTAAAAAAAACGCCGATATTTTCGCCTGTTTTCAGGAGGCTGGAGCCGACGCAACACTAATTCTTTATTTCACTTACGTGGGTCTAGGTGTGATCCTCATCTGATCTCCTCTCTCTGTCTGCATATGGATGAGTGCGGGTACAGAAACGTGACGTTAAATTATTTCTGTTGTGATTTTATTTATTTTTTACTTTGAAAATTAATTTAGCGTGTCGGGGGGCAGGCGCTGCGTCCCGCCAATAGAATGATAGGGGAAACACTGAATGTATTTTGCTTCCATCTCTCTGCCCTTCTCTACTCTACTTCAACACTGCTTAGCTCCACCGGATCTATTTTACCGGACGGTAGACTGCCGCATTCACCTGTTGCACAAAACGCACAAGGCATGCTGTTCTTAGACCCTCCCCACTCAGCTGTTATTGGCCAACTGAGTTTGATAACACTATACTATTGGTGGATCTACCCATGTGCTTCGCTGAAAATCAGAAGATCATTCGTTAAATGCTAACTTAAGCCAAATTGTTGCCACCAAAAAAAAAAAAAAAAAAAAAAAAAAAAACAATGCCCGTCAAGCCGGAAATCCGGCACCATGCCGGAGTACTTTAAGCCCTGTCTAAGTGTAACTATCAGTCCATGAAAAAAATATTTTTTCCAGCGGACAATCTAGTAACAACATGATTGAGGTACCAGAGCAGTTTTGTGTTGCTGTGTGTGGTATTTATTAGGGTTGTCCCGATCCGATCATGTGATCAGAAATCGGGGCCGATCACATGACTGAAGACTCGATCGGGACTCGGACGTTATGTCCCGATCAGGTATCGGATAAATAATATATATACATATGTATATTTATTGTTATTATTTTTAATCACATTTTCAATATATGGGCTATTAGTAATAAAAAATAAATGAGAATAAAATACCAACGTTTACAGGCCGGGTCTGATGACAGCACGCAGCAGTTTGTTTTGAAGCTGAGGTGTGTGATATCAGAGAAACTCTAATACAGTAGACGGGCTCTGGTGATATGCTGCTACTATCACGGACGGAATCGCGGAATTAGCCAAATAAAACGGAAACCGACTCCAAAAGGCAGATAAACTTTCCAGCTACAGCAGCGCACTGACATAGATTGTGAAACAAAGCGAAGAGGTGCCACTCCGCTGTATTTTTCGCTGGCTAACAGCAGCACACTGGCTTAGCTTGTCTATTCAGAGAAGAGGTATCACTTTGGCTTATTTTTCGATCTATGTTATCACATGCATACTACTGCTCATTTATTGGTAGCTGAATTGTTAGGTCTGTTTGATAAGCAATTTACATTGTTAAAACAAATAATAATTTAACATATTGTTACAGCAAAAAGTACTCTGTCAACCCTCAGGTGAAATAATTACTGATACATCCTCCTATCATTTTTGTTCAATCATTAATAACATATCATTTCCTGGTTTTATAGAAGTATCGGATCGGGACTCGGTATCGGCAGATACTCAAAATCAAATGACTCAGACTCGGACTCGGGGGCAAAAAAACATGATCGGGACATCCCTAGTATTTATTCAGTTTTGGG
Organism: Myripristis murdjan; assembly: GCF_902150065.1. NCBI lineage: Eukaryota > Metazoa > Chordata > Actinopteri > Holocentriformes > Holocentridae > Myripristis > Myripristis murdjan. Next base: position 30,762,110 of record NC_043989.1, read on the forward strand.
AAATCACAATGACTAGAAAACATGATAAGCCCAAGCTGGCTGGCTGACAAGGACTAGTTAATGTCAGATCTCAAGTTTTCCACTGAAACGGAGTGGAAAACTGCACTCCACTGCGGAACGAGTGGTGAATTACCCCCGCTCCTAGCATATATATATATATATATATATATATATATATATATATATATATATATATATATATATATATACACACACACACACACACACACACACACACACATATATATATACACACACACACACACACACATATATTTGTTTATTTATTTATTGTTTTAATAAAACGAAAACCGAGCCACTGCACTGCACTGTACTGTACAGTGTTGCCAGGTTAATGATCGTATTTACAGCCTATAATAATTTTGCAAAAAAAAAACAATCCAAAAAAGACGAAACTTCGATCATGTTAACACTTTTGTTTCATAGAAGTCCACTGTGTGTGATAATTTTCTACAAATGTTCATAAAAATCCTATATTTTGATCCCCTCTGCTCTCTGGTAACCCAGATCAGTAACGTTATATTAAACCTGGCAACCTTGACTCAATCTGAAGCACTCGAATGAATCGCACCACTCTAGCAAACAGCCGTGCGACATGGAGTACAAAAAACATTATAACAAACTGAGAAGACGTACAAATGTCTTCAAAAGAACGACGACGGGGAAGAATGTGGTGACATTTTGGCAGTGAGTAAGGATACTCTCTGGAACCTAAAAAGACATATCACGGAAACATGCCAGCGTACTACGGCAACATGAAAATGCAAAGAAAGCCCAAGGTGAGCCCGAGGTAACTTTTCTCTCATTCTCACAGATTCGCCTGCGGAACAGGTAAGTTATGTGTTGTCATGCTAACGTTATCTGATGGTCTTGTTGGAATACCGGTAACTGTTAGCCTTATTTTAACCATGGTAACGTTAGCTAATGTTAACGTAAACGTCACTTGTTTTATGTTGTTGTGCAGCTTGTCTGGGCAGGCTAAGTTAGCTATGGGATAGCCTATTGTTGACTGTCTGTTCACCTATTATACTGTAACCCAGAGTCATCATTAACAGTAACATGAGCGGAGCGGTATTTAGAGGAATTGGGGTGAGCGATTCGGTGCCAGGTGCGGGCCGCAGGGATGGTTGGAGAGGGGCGGTGCGAGCGAATTGCCGTTACTGCGTGAGTTTGGTGCGACTATTTCTTCCGCCCCGAACCGCTCATGTACTCTGCTGTCGTGACAATAATAACGGTCAAGCCCACCCTCTCGTGTAACAATGCTTAAATAACAACCACCCCTGAGAGATGCCCGACGTTTAAAAAGGTCACCAGTTAACATGGAAACCAGTTAATCTGTAACACCGGAATATACAGAAACAACAGTGAGCGGCGATGTTAGCATAGCCACACTAGCATAGCTTCGCTAGCATAGCAACGAGTAGAGCAAGCATCAGAAGTCAGAGATACAGTATTCACTAAATGCATCAATTTGTTACACAGGAACTTGACTTTGCTGTCGGCACTAGGGAGTACAACAAAACAGATCGACAATCAGTGCAGCATAAGGCTAACTTACTGTTTGCTGGAGTTGCCGGTCCATAGGCAACCGTGGACTCCAACCATGGACTGCTTGGTTTACGACCAATAATTGTGTCGATGGTGTCGTACCAGCAAAATTTGTCCTTTTCTTCTGAGGACGAGCCAGATTTCCGCAGGGCATCGCGTGCTCTCAAGTATTGGATCCGGAGCTTCTTCACTTTGTCCCTGCACTGCTCAACAGATCTTCGGTATCCGCGGTTGTTTAGGTGGTCACAGATTTTGCCGAAAACTTCTGTGTTTTTGTACGTTTTATCCAGCTGTTGCTCGATTCCATCCTCTGCCCAGATTTCGATGGAGGCACTCGAGCTCCTCATCCAGCTACCGTGAACCCTTCGCTGCCGCCATTGTTACTGTTGTGGTGGAGGGACGGTCGCATGATTTACGTCATATCTGAAGCACACCCCTTCCAACTGTGCCAGAGCGGGGGACGTCCTCCACCTACTACACAGCATCACCTTCCCCAGCCAGTACCTGGTCATTTGCGACTGTGTGTGAGTCCCCTAATCACAGCTCCTCCCAGACTGGGTCCACCCTTTCCCCTTCCTCCAGTCCCGACACCAGCCCCCATGATTGGAATGATTAGTCTGTTTTTCCATCATGTTAAATGATTTTTTTTAACTCTTCAAAGTTTAATATTTTAATTAAAAAAAATGCATGAAAGTATGTTAAAAATCTCTCTCTGATTACTGATAGACAATTGACAGAAACACTTTTGACACCGCAACATTTTTGTGCAGACCCTTGCCACTAGGAGATTACAAGCGCATGTGGGGTCTCATACTGACATGTTGGGTGTGCCTGGAGAAGCTGGTTCTTATCATACTTCCATCTGTCAGTGCTCCACTAAATGTTGACCACACTAGCTTCTGCACAGCGAGCTCTCAGTTTGTGACAGCACCAAAAGCTTATTATTGCTGTAAAGGTGAGCTTTTAAGCTTTCATTTGATGTGTGGCATGTTTAATTTGACGTAAGGACAGGAAGCATTACAATTTTCACTAGGAAAATTTCACAGGAAGCATTACTGAAATTTTCGAAAAACGTTGACCACACTAGCTTCTGCACAGTGAGCTCTCAGTCTGTGACAGAGGCAAATGAAATGTGGAAACTGTGCAGCACCCACAAAAATCATACTTTGACTTCAGCGTGTCACTACACTGGAATTCAATCAGCTCCATTTGGAGGTTAGTAGGTGCGTTTTCAACACCAACTGCAAATGGATTACTGGGCAGTTCAAACGTACATTTCTGGACATCGAAGCCGGCGAATCGCCAGGTAAACTCAGCGCCGAGTATGCTGAGTTTTTCGGCAAACTGTGCACATGGGAACACGGCCCAGGTTTCCTTGCAGCATCTGATTCTCCCACAGGCACAATTTAGTTTTAAAAGCCCTCACTGCAGCGTACATGTCTGTGATGATACACTCCCGTCCCTGAAGCTGCAGGTTCAGCGCATCGAGATGGCTCGTGCTGTCACACATAAAGGCCAGCTCACACAAAAACTTTTGCTCCCGAAGCTCTGCTGTGTCTTTCCCTTTGCCTTCCAGAAACTGAAATATTTCCTCACGCAGCTCGAAACATCTGTTCAGTACTTCCTCGGCTTAACCATCTCACCTCTGTGTGATACGGCACGTCTGCGTATTCCGAACCACACTCCTCCAGAAAAGACTTGAACTGGCGGTGATTCAGACCTTTGGCTCTCACTACTCGTGTTACTGTGGTCATAACATGTTCCATCTTTAGGGCTTTGCCACACAGTGATTCTTGATGTATAATGCAGTGATAAACAGTTTGCTCACCTGCACAGTTCTCTTCCCGCATCTTCTCCCGAACCTGCCCACCAATCCACTCTTTTGACCGCACATCGCTGGCACACCATCTGTCGTTAATCCCACGAGTTTATCCCACGGCAGCATCATTTCAGTTACACATTTGGAAACCTCTTTAAAGATTTCCTTTCCTGTGGTTGTGCCATGCATTGATTTTAATCCCACAAGTTCCTCCGTAACACACAGATTTGAGTCCACTCCACGGATGAAGACTCGGCAGGATCAGATGTGTCGCTGCTCTCATCCACAGCAAGGGAGAATGCAACAAAATCCTTTCCTTTTTCCATCAGCTGGTCAAATAGATTGGTGGCAAGATCACATGTGTGATCAGCTACTGTGTTTCTGCTCATTGAAGGGCCGGGCTGATTTTGCGATCTCTGCTGCCACAATAAAACTAGCCTTCACAGCAGCCTCACTTTGTGATATGGCTTTTTTGAACATTGTCTGTTGTGAAACCAAAATTCTTTTCATCTCCTCTACTTTCTGGCGCCTTTGAGTCATGTCCAGATCCTTGTACTTGTCGAGGTGTTTCGTTTCATAGTGTCGTCTGTTACGTTTCCCCTCCCAAGTAGAATACAGACTGGAGAAACAAAGGTTGCTAAAGGGGAAACTAACAAACTGCATGAAAAACAAAACTGGGTCTTGGGTTCTAAAAGGTGGCAGGGGAATTTTACTTCTTCCTGCCACCCACTAAATCTATCAAAATAATAGAACAACAACAACAAAACAAAAAAAAAAAACCCATGTAAAAGAAAAGAGTGGAAATCAGTGGACCAGGGGAAGGCCAAAACACAAAACCCCACACAGCACACAAAGTCAGTTTATCCTCACTAAATACCAAGAGAGCCAACTGAGGGTGTTGACTCTCTCACACAGTCACAACCCCTCTGAACTGAGCAGCAACTGCTCCTTATATATCCACCCAGCCCCGCTGATTAATCAGACCTTCAGCTGGGAGTGGACACCACAGGTGCATCCACTTGCTCCTAACGAGCAAGGTGATTCTTGTGGGGAAAAACTCCAGTGCTACCAAAACAACTCATAACATGTCTAATGTTGTACTCTTTGGTTATAGCCACGTTGGCTCCACATACAAGACAAACAGGTCTGTCTTTTACATATGTAAACAGATATTCTGCCTCCCACCTGTCCAGAAAGCTCCTGTTTTCTGCCTTTCTTTTTGCCATTTTTGGGATGGGAGGAACGGTGCCAGTAGTAGCATGGACTGTGTTTTGTTGAGGTATGGGAGAACAAAGTTGCATCCAAGTACACATGCCAATCATTTTGATGTGTATTTACAAGCTTTCTGAGGGCCCTAAAAACAGAATAGTAAAAAACAGGGAACGCTCATAGTCCCAGCAGATAATACACAATAGCACAAGTAAAACATACACTTATTACCTTTTTATATTGTCATTTGTTTTTTCATCCAGACCGTTTGTCTGTGGATGATAAGCTGCTGTTACACTCCATTGTATGGACAGCAGGTCACAAAGAGAGCTGTTAATTTGTAATTTGTGATTCTGGGCGATATAAACTAATAAAATTGAATTGAATTATTCTGAAATGAATGAATAAATATGTTATATTATTAAATAGCAAACCAATAGTCCAGAATAAAGAACTGCAATACAATGGTGAAATAACATTTCCAGTAGGTCTGTGCAATACAGATTTAATATCACAACATTCATCACAATTGATTTTACAGTATACATAGAAGGACTGAAGAAATTAATGGTTAGACATAAATTACTGCACAGCCCCGCTTAAGAGAGGGGGAGAGCTTTTGTTTGAAGAACAACATTTGGATACTGACCTCATATACCATAAGAATTAATGTATATATTTGTTCAAAGACTCGCCTCATTAACAAACTCTCTCTCTTGGTCAGAGAGAATTCTGACTGGGCAACTGTGCCTGTAAATGATTGACACAAGGTTTCTAGCCACTTCCTGGGCAGTTTTTGTTTCTAATGGGAAGGCTTCCACCCATTTGGAAAAATAATCTGTGGCTGTCAGAATGTAAACATGGCCATCAGATGTCTTCAGAAGTGGTCCTGTGAGGTCAATACCAACCAATTCCCAGACTGATGAAACCTAACAAAAACAGAATTGGATGTACATATAAACTCCTGTTTGTGGTGATTTAGTAGGATTTGGGGTTATATATTTTTTTAATTTGCCAGTGAGTAAAATGTTTATATACCTTGATTTATGTTTTTTTTTTTTTTAAGCCTTCTGTAACTCATATCAACCAAAAAGCTAATTTACCTTAATACTTTCCGATTTCGCAGTCACAAGTGGTTTTCAAACCCTTTAGCACTGATCACACTCACTGATCTAGAAAAATAAAGAAAAACAATAGTGGGTTTGTTGAGGGTAACCAATAAGAAGAGTGAACAAATCAAAGGAAAAATCTGTATGGTTATGGAGTGAGAGTTAGAAAACTAATTGTGGTAGTAATAGTTACATTTGATTATTAAAACTAATAGATGAACAGCTAATCAGGACAGCAGGGAATTGGTTACTGACCCATTTCTCAGCGTCAGTTGAGATTCCTGGCCAGTAGAATCGACTGAACAAAGCATTTCTGGTTTTAAAAATCTCGCCATGGCCACCAATAGGGCTGCTGTGAAATTCACAGCACAGCGCTTTGCAGTCTGCCTTCAACTTCACAGCCTTCCTCCGTCCATAAAAAAGTTCCTCATCTGCATCAAGAAAAAAATAAACCTATGTTAATTCTTGTTTTTATGTATTTATATGGAAAAAAATGATTTCCAACTTTTTATTACTGACCAGAAACTCTGAATTTGGAGGCATATCTCCTTAATGTTTGCCTCTGTGTTTTGGTGTATCCAGAGGGATACTGACCAGAAGTAAGAATATTTCTCACTTTGTCATACTTCTCCTCCATGTTTGCCTGTACTGAAATATGAGTATGATATATATATATATACAGTACAGGCCAAAAGTTTGGACACACCTTCTCATTCAATGCGTTTTCTTTATTTTCATGACTATTTACATTGTAGATTCTCATTGAAGGAATCAAAACTATGAATGAACACATATGGAGTTATGTACTTAACAAAAAAAAAGGTGAAATAACTGAAAACATGTTTTATATTCTAGTTTCTTCAAAATAGCCACCCTTTGCTCTGATTACTGCTTTGCACACTCTTGGCATTCTCTCGATGAGCTTCAAGAGGTAGTCACCTGAAATGGTTAAGGTTGCATGGCTACATTTTTAAGTCAATGCTTGTAAAACACCTCTTGGTGAGTAAAAGGAAATGAGTAATCATTTCATGAGCTTAGAGCCTTTAGGATATATTAGTTGTAACAGAGGGGAAAATACTTACATCCCACAACTCCATTACATGCAACATGTTGAATTTGCTGTGGACTTGCTGTGGACTGGATGTCACAGTCCCCACACCTCCAGATCTCTGTACCACTTAACCCACAATGGCAGATGTGGCAGCATGGATTTATGGGGGTGCAGAGGGACTCCACAGCTGGTAAGTGCAGGCTGATACGGATGTCTATCCATGCCTGCACATCATGGATCTTTCGAACTCTTGCAGGCACTGCACCACCCTGGGGTTCGGTATGATGATCGGCATCCACAGCCTGCAGTGCACCTTCAGTGGCAGCTCTGCCATAGGGACAACCTCCTCGCTCCTTGCTAGAAAGGATATTGTGCTTCCGGACAGAGGTAGCTGTCCTCCCCTGATGTACTACAGTTGACTTCCATTAAACAAAAGCCTTTCTTTTGACTTTAAGCATTGTTCTGCAAGATATACACAAGAAATAAAATATGAATTATACTTAGAGAGCCCATGAGCTAGACATGATTAGATAGCTGATTAGAATAACTGAATAACTGTTTTTAGATCACAACCTTTCTTTCTTTTCTTTTTCCTTTATTTATTCAGGGGAGCACATTGAGAGCAAGCTCTCTTTTTCAAGTACGCCCTGATCACAACACATATTAAACATACATTACAAGCAGTGGAAAACAACGAATATTACAGCTGCAAAAACATGGAAAAAAGCCAAAAGCTGTTTGAGTCACACAAAGCAACCAGTTTCAGAGAGTCCTGGAGTTTGTCCCGTTTGTAGACACTGATTTCATCCATCTATGCTGTCATGAGCTAACCACAGCTAAATGGTAAACAAAACAAACATTAGCTTTGCGTCTAAAATAACGTTAGCTTCTCACACCATAACAACACAAGTTAAGAACACACTTACCATAAGGTTGGATGGGGATCGCTTGACGGTTATTACTGTAGATATAAAATCTAAAATGATAATAAATAACGCTTTTAAGCGATGCGGGGCTTCAGCAGCTCCTTCTCCATTGGCGGGTTAGAGAGAGACGCAACTTCCGCTCACGTGGCCTCCGTTGAAATAAAAGATATACATATATTTTGTATAACTGAATAATGAATAAACACAATAGACCAAATTACATTATCAATATCCTTAAAGGATTATTAATTAGACACGATGGACATGTAATTTCAGTCATCATTCAGTAATCTGGGTAAACTGGGTTGCAAAAATTGCACAATTCCGCCCCATCGAATGAGGGGATTTTTGAGTAATTTCTTCCCATCGAATGGAGTGATTAATTGTAGATCGGGTGACAATGTTGAGGCATTTTCCATCGACAATGCTTTATTATTGTCAATCTGCGTTTGGGCGGTCGACCGCTTTAAAATGGCCACCAAGTCTGCCATGAAAAAAGGAGGACGGGCCAATCTAGCCTCTTAATGTCTATGGAGTTAATCAACTTATTGCCAATATACCAATTTCTGGCTTGAGGGACAAGATTCTAATGCATTGCAAGACAAAGCCACCCGGTTGAATGTAGCAGCCAGCTGACATGCCGCTCCAGCTGTCAGCTGGACGCTTTCTGAAGGAGGAAGTTACCTCCCAAACTGTCAAGGTAAATAAACATCCCTTAACCTATATCTGACTAAAAGAAACACAAATGTTTTTTTAGTTAAAAGGAAGACATGATGAATGTATTTGAACTATATTGATTTATGACGACATCTGACCATGCCTGTTGTGGTATTTCAACATGATGACGTGCATTCCGGGGGCAATCGCGCTTGGGCGCGTTTGGGCTTTAGGTAATGTGAGTGCAGGCCAGCCGGGCACTGGCCCTAATGTCAGCAGGCCCTTACAGTAAAGTGGTTCGCTCAGTGGAGACACACGGTGCGCTCAGCTCTGCCCGCGGTGAAACAGAGGAGAGAAACTCAGCGCAATCATAAACGACAACAAAACACAGTAGGGCCTGTTTATTTATGTTATTTACCTAATTTACATGAACTTGTTTCATTTCAGCTCAGTGTGAGCGTCTACTGTGTTTTGCTGTCATTTATGGTCACACTGAGTTTCTCTCCTCGAAAACGGTGGAGCCGATGTCCTGACGGGTTGGAGTTTGTGCAGCTAGCACAAACACAATAATTTACCATGATGATGATAAATAAATGCTATGTAAAACTACTGAAAACAGACCAATTCACTATGCCACGACCACTCAGACTTACTACCACCTATGAGCCAAGGAGAGCAACTCCCTCTTGTTATGTCATATGACGCGATGTTTGAAAAAAAGTGTTTTAAAGCGCTTTGCTAAAAACGGCCACTTTTTCCTCTGAATACGTGCCCTTATATCTTGTAAAACATATTAAATCCTGCATTAACTTTTCACATGGTCATTTTCACACAAGGTTAAGTATAAATTTTGCAAAGCTTTTAACCTTTAACCTGATAAATCAGCAAAAAAAAAAAAAAAAAAAAAAAAAAAAAGTCTTTTGAATAGTGGGAGAGTACTTGATGTTTCTCATTACAATCCCTGTAACCAAAAAGTACAATAAAACATGTCATAGCATGCAGGGTTCCCACGGGGTCTTAAAAAGTGTTAAAAGCATTGAATTTACGAATTTGGAAACAATACCTTAAAAAGACTTGAAAAAGTCTTGAATTTTGATATCTAGGTCTTAAAATTTGTTCTGTATGTAACTTCTCCGTATCGCATTTCTCATCAGACGTTTCATTTGTCAACCACGATTATTTTGATAAAATAACATAAACAAAGAGCTGCGGAACCAATAATTTCGAATGCAATTCAGCCCCAGGAAAATGCTGCAAATACGTCACTGAAGACCTCGCGCTATAGCAGACACAAGACTACGAACAAGACAAGTAGTTGTTTTTTTATCGTTAGATAGTTAATTCACGCTTAGAAAATGGGGAAATGTAAATTCAACGAAGCGTGGATAGATAAAATTTCTTTCCGTCATTGGTTAAAACCTGTGGTAGATAACGTTTTTGAAGCCTACTGCACCTTGTGTAAAAAGAGGATTCAGCTTGGAACAATGGGGGTGAAGGCGTTGGACTCGCACACCAAATCGGCCAGGCACATTAAATACGCCAGAGGAAAGGAACAAACTCCTTCAATCACCGCCAGGTTCCCACCAGCTAACGTTAGCCAGCTAGCTGCTAATGCGCCTGAAGTCACAGCTAATGCTAGCCAGCTAGCTGCTAGCTGCTAGTGCTCCTTCAGCCCCTCCTGCTACGACCACAGCTAACGTTAGAGTCGATCTACGTGCGTCTTTCTGGTCCACGCCAACGCTGAAAGCAGAGGTGTTGTGGACTCATCACCAAACACCATGGAAATGAGGGTATTTCACATCTTTTCAAGCGCATGTTCCCTGACTCCGACATTCAAGGAGTTCATTTTTCTTTGCCGGTAGGGCTGAGAAATAGATATTAATGTTTGATATAAATGGTCTTAAAAAGGTCTTAAAAATACTTGAATTTAACTTGAAGAAACCTGTAGGAACCCTGAGCATGGTTGAGAGTGGGTTTGGCTTTCAGGGAGGGGTGAAAGCACAGCAGTATAAAGAAAAGGGCTATGCTTGATTTATAAGCAGGAAAAAAAAACTAGAGCAGCATGGAATTGCTGAGAAGATTATACTGATTTTGACTTTGCTTACTTCATTTTCCAGATTCAGTGTGACAATTGCGAAAGGTGGTTCTACAAAGAGTGCCTGGACTTGGAGGAAGAAAAATTAGAAAAAGCAAGGGCAGGGAACTGGAATTGTGTACTTTGCACATAAAGAATCAAGAAAAGAGAAGGGAAAATGAAGGGAAAGGGGGAAATTGATGGTTGATTGATCGATTGGCTGCTGATGTTTATTTTATTTTATTTTATTTATTTATTTATTTATTTATTCTCTTATTTTGTTCTCTTTTATCACAATGTATCTCTTATTTATCTCTGCTTTTTTTGGCTGCTGTGTTGCTGTGTTATGTCTTTATCTTTGCTTTATGTTTGTCATTTGTATTACACAATAAATAGGGTTCCTTTGTGTAGTTATTTCCTGTGTTCCTTTAAAGTTCGTTGTCCTGTTTCCCTGTGTTCCCGCCCGTTTGAAATTGTACTGTTTGTATGTTTATTATTTTTATTTGTTGTCAGCCTCTTGAGCTCAAATTCCCGTGAGCCAGAATGGGATCCCTCCGTGACAAAGTCCAGATTGACTTGACGTGAAATTTCTATTTTGTCATCAAACTTCACATTTTATTTTTCCATTATTATTGCTATTGTTTTTATCAATGTTCCTGGCATAAGCCTTCTTGTTCTGAGTAGTTCATCGCTTGTTAACAATGTTCTCTAAACAGGTAATGAATGGGAAAAAATAAGGTTCTACTTGAGGAGGATGAATTTTTAAATCCATTTCATAATGTAAATATGAGCAGTATGCCTTAGTAACTCCCAGGTCATGTGACCTCTTGGGTCAAAATCAGTGTGGAACAGTAGTTACACTTGCTGTATGATGCACACCTCTTTTTATATCATTTTGACTTGTCTCATTTTTTTTTTTTTTTTTTAATTTTTAAATCCATTTCATAATGTTAATATTAGCATTATAGCTTAATAACTCCCAGGTCATGTGACCTATTGGGTCAAAATCAGTGTGGAACAGTAGAGTTACACTTGCTGTATGATGCACACCCCTTTTTATACCATTTTAACCCTTCTCATATTTTTTAATTTATATTTTTGCATGCATGTTAAGCTCTGGCTGAACTTCTTCAGCCAGCGTCTACTCCCCAGGCAACAAACTAGTGAACTTAGCCAGTCTGACTTCATTCCCCAGCCAACAAGCTCACAAGCTAGTGAACTTAGCCAGTACCCCTCCGATCCCGGGGCAACAAGTTCACAACATATTTAACAAAAATAACTTACAATTCTGAAACATCCTGTAATAAACGGATTTTAGGTGGTTTGGGATCGGAGTTGGGCTCAAACACATGGCCCTATAACATCACGCTCGGGGTCCCGGTTTCACGGGTCCCGCAGGGTTTTAGTCCAAATTTGCTCAGCTGTTGGGCTCATTTCAGCGCCGACTGTTTTATCCACAGACATATATAGGTAGACTGGATACCTTATGGTGGAATCCCAGTAGACTGATGTCCGATGACGGCGGCCATCTTGCCGTCCATTTAGCATCAGAAAGAGACAAACTGTGTTTCCATTTCCCAGTGAGCAGCCAGTCAGCAAAATATCCAGCTTCCTACACCAGGAAACACCTGACAATATTCTTAATGGACTCTGAGGAAATTATGGGTTTTGTGCATGCATTAAGGTATTTTAAATTAATACTAGAATGCTGTGAAATTCTCCCTAAAAAGCTCTATTTATGTAATTTTACTGGGCCCTGAAACAGTAAGTCAACAGTATTTAATTACTTGTTGGTTTTACCTTAATTAGATCAGTCTTATATTTCCCAAATAATCCCTGAAATGCTTCATAAAACATAAAAACCTGAATTTACACCTCAAATGGAAGAAACTATTTTCAGTTCACTGTTAAATACAAAAGACAAAGTGCAGACTCATGAACGAGCCCACAAACTGGCAGTCTGAAGGAAAGGAAGAGCCACACACAAACATGAATTACATCATATACAATTTTCCTGAATCCTGAACACATTAGTTACATTTCATTATTTTGTCTTGTTATAAACTGCATCAGTGCTCAAGTTGAGTTGACTTTTTTATTGATTGATTTATTGCTTGATTCATTCATTCATTCATTTCTTATTGGAACTATGTATGAACTATTAACAAACTATTGACAAACTATGTACAAGCTGTGTCCAGTCACACTGTGTGTGTGTGTGTGTGTGTGTGTGTGTGTGTGTGTGTGTGTGTGTGTGTGTGTGATGCTGCTGTCCGGCCTTAGCCAGACGAGCAGCGCTCTCCTCCACCAAACAGCCGGTTCCACACGCTCTTCTTCTTCTTCTTCTTCTTCTTCTTCTTCTTCTTCTTCTTCTTCTTCTTCTTCATTTCATTCTTCAGCTCCTGAAAACACAAAGTCAATATGTTGCATTACATTTCAAAATACTTAAAGACTTGTTTTCTGCTCTAAATGAAGTCACATTTACAAAGTTCTCTGAACCACAACAACACAGTGTCTCTTTTCTCTCAGAACCAAAAGAACACAGCAAGACTTGATCCTCAGTCCTTCTCCTTTCAGAATAATCAGAGACTACTGTACCTGAAGCTCAGCGTTCAAATGGGCCTGGACTTGGAGCTGCTCCTCCAGTGAGCTCCTCTCCTTCTCCCACTCCTGTTCCCTCAGCAGCCACATGCTCTCCGTGGAGCTGCTGTCCTCCTCCATGCTCCTAACACTCTTCCTCCAGCCCTCCTCCTTCTCAGTCAGCTCTACCTGGCACTCCTTCCACCTCCTCTCACTCTCCTTCTGAGCACTTTGGGCCTGGCTGACTTGGCTCAGGAGACCTTCATTCTCCTCTGTGAGGGCCGCTACAGTTTTGGTGAAGGAGGCACGTCTGAGCGTCCTCTCCATGTCCAGCAGAGAGCTCTTCTTCTGGCAGCTGTCCTCCAGGAGAGAGATCTGGGACAGCAGGTGGCTCTCAGAGGCTTTTGATTCCTCCTCCTGCTGTTTCCTCTGGTTTCCACTCTGAGTTTCCTTGTCAGCCAGACTCTTTTTGCTGCTCAGGCGTTCTTGGGGGGAGGAAACCATGTCTCCCATCTCATGGCATTTCTTCAGTGCTTCAGTGCTTTTTCTCTGTGAGGAAGGACAGTTTCTCAGCTTGGGTTGCCATTCCCTCCTCAAGCTGTGACTTCTCTCTCTCCACAGAGGACAGCTTAGCAGTCAGAGCCTCTCTTTCTTCAGTCCACACTTTTCTTTCATCCTCCAGTTTTTCTTGGGCCTCTTTCAGATCCCTCTCCATCTTTTCTGCCATGTCCTTCAGGATTTTCTTCTCCTCACTCCAGATCTGTTCCTTTCTGGAGCTCTCTGCTGTCTGAGCTTCCAGGAGGCCTTCAAGGTTCTTGGAGGTTCTGTCTGCCATGATGGTCAGTCTGGCATTTTCCTCCTTGATGAGGACAGACTCCAGCTGGAGAGCCTCATTGTGAGCTCTCAGGCTCTTCATCTTCACGTCCTGTTGCTGCTTCTCAGCAGTCACTTTTTTCAGGGCCTCCTCAAGCCAAGCCATGTTTTGCTGCCAGGCATCTTCCTTTGTGGTGGTGTTTTCAGGAGCCTGCAGTTTCGCATCAGCCTGGTTCAGTTTAGCCCCGTCAGACGGCCTGGTGTCTGGTCGCCCAGTTGGTCTCTAGCCACTTCTGTGTCACACCAGTCTGGGACTTCTTGCTCCACGATGGCAGCCCAGTCCATTGTTTCCTGGTCCACAGGGTCCTGGTCTTTCGTGTCCTGTTTCAATATGCACATTTTCCAGGCACACTTCAATAAGCTTAAGCAATTGCTAATGCTGTAGTGTTACCAGTAACTAAATACATTTACAGACAACATTACTGTAACTGAGTAGCTTTTTGGCATCCTGTTGAAATGTACACATTTTGCAGGCACACTTTAACAAACAGTTTAAGCAACTGATAATATTGTAGTGCTCCCACTACAAGAGGTGGAAGACAGTAATCACATTTACGTCTTTATGTTTTATGTGTCATAAATTGTTGCAGCAACTTTTGAGTTGATACCATTTGTTAAACAGATTTGGTGCAAATTTTAGCAATTTTCACCACTTTATTATTAATAAAAATGGCCACAAATCCCTCCTAAACTCCACATTGACACACCAAGACCTTGAGGAACACGACAGAAAAATGCATCACCTATTATCAGCATGGGGAACCTGGGTCCCTGGGAGCTGAAAGGTTTCATTTCACTCGTGGCTCACAAAGCCCTCCATAAGCAGCCGCCCCCTCTCCTACCTGATCCACCTGCTCCACCACCACACTCCTTTCCTCAGCCTCCTCTCCTCTCATGTCAGTCTTCTTCTTCCACCAATCAGGACCAAGCAACAGATGTGGGGCGCCACAGCCTTCCCCTCCCTCTGGGACTTTCTCCCCGAGCTCATTGGAGACGGCAGCGACCTGTCAGGGTTCAAATCCTTAATCAGAGCTGCTGTTACTGTGCGCTTCATGTTGTGTGTTAGACATGTTTTTACTCAGTTGTTTTTCATCATCATTTGAACTTGTACAGAGTCTCTGAATTCTCTGAAAATAAAATGCAGACATTTACTAAGCAGCACCTTCTAGGCTTCTGTTTGATTTAAAGTGCCTCACTATGATTTTTTTCTTTTAACTCTCAATAAAATGAGATGGTTCAAGTTCAAGTTGATTAAAAGGCCAATATCACTGTTTCCAGTGTCAAAGGGCTTCACATGACGGCCACCATGTGTCACAGTTTCCTGGCTTTTCAACAGCAAAACCAAACTTTTCTTGGTGGAGGGAAGGAGGGATGTGAACACACACACACACACACACACACACACACACACACACACATATATATGTTTGTGTGTACACACACATATACGCACATATATACGCACATACAGTACAGGCCAAAAGTTTGGACACACCTTCTCATTCAATGCGTTTTCTTTATTTTCATGACTATTTACATTGTAGATTCTCACTGAAGGAATCAAAACTATGAATGAACACATGTGGAGTTATGTACTTAACAAAAAAAGGTGAAATAACTGAAAACATGTTTTATATTCTAGTTTCTTCAAAATAGCCATCCTTTGCTCTGATTACTGCTTTGCACACTCTTGGCATTCTCTCGATGAGCTTCAAGAGGTAGTCACCTGAAATGGTTTTCACTTCACAGGTGTGCCTTATCAGGGTTAATTAGTGGAATTTCTTGCTTTATCAATGGGGTTGGGACCATCAGTTGTGTTGTGCAGAAGTCAGGTTACTACACAGCCGACAGCCCTATTGGACAACTGTTAAAATTCATATTATGGCAAGAACCAATCAGCTAACTAAAGAAAAACGAGTGGCCATCATTACTTTAAGAAATGAAGGTCAGTCAGTCCGGAAAATTGCAAAAACTTTAAATGTGTCCCCAAGTGGAGTCGCAAAAACCATCAAGCGCTACAACGAAACTGGCACACATGAGGACCGACCCAGGAAAGGAAGACCAAGAGTCACCTCTGCTTCTGAGGACAAGTTCATCCGAGTCACCAGCCTCAGAAATGGCAAGTTAACAGCAGCTCAGATCAGAGACCAGATAAATGCCACACAGAGTTCTAGCAGCAGACCCATCTGTAGAACAACTGTTAAGAGGAGACTGTGCGAATCAGGCCTTCATGGTCAAATAGCTGCTAGGAAACCACTGCTAAGGAGAGGCAACAAGCAGAAGAGATTTGTTTGGGCCAAGAAACACAAGGAATGGACATTAGACCAGTGGAAATCTGTGCTTTGGTCTGATGAGTCCAAATTTGAGATCTTTGGTTCCAACCGCCGTGTCTTTGTGAGATGCAGAAAAGGTGAAAGGAAGGATTCCACATGCCTGGTTCCCACTGTGAAGCATGGAGGAGGAGGTGTGATGGTGTGGGGGTGTTTTGCTGGTGACACTGTTGGGGATTTATTCAAAATTGAAGGCACACTGAACCAGCATGGCTACCACAGCATCCTGCAGCGACATGCCATCCCATCCGGTTTGTGTTTAGTTGGACCATCATTTATTTTTCAACAGGACAGTGACTCCAAACACACCTCCAGGCTGTGTAAGGGCTATTTGACCAAGAAGGAGAGTGATGGAGTGCTGCGGCAGATGACCTGGCCTCCACAGTCACCGGACCTGAACCCAATTGAGAGGGTTTGGGGTGAGCTGGACCGCAGAGTGAAGGCAAAGGGGCCAACAAGTGCTAAACACCTCTGGGAACTCCTTCAAGACTGTTGGAAAACCATTTCAGGTGACTACCTCTTGAAGCTCATCGAGAGAATGCCAAGAGTGTGCAAAGCAGTAATCAGAGCAAAGGGTGGCTATTTTGAAGAAACTAGAATATAAAACATGTTTTCAGTTATTTCACCTTTTTTTGTTAAGTACATAACTCCACATGTGTTCATTCATAGTTTTGATGCCTTCAGTGAGAATCTACAATGTAAATAGTCATGAAAATAAAGAAAACGCATTGAATGAGAAGGTGTGTCCAAACTTTTGGCCTGTACTGTATATGTGTAAATATATATATATATATATATATATATATATATATATATATATATATATATATATATATGTATATATATATGTACACACACACACACACATATTGGGTTTCGGGTGTATTGAGTTTTTTGTTTTGGCTGATTTCTTGGTGATTTTTTTGACAAATGTCTTGGCTTTTGCAATTATTCCGATCACTTCCTAGAAATTTGTACAATTTTTTGTTTGCAAATATTCCTAATGTTCCTGTTGTTCCTATTATTTTATCTATCATTATGGTCATTTCCAGTTAGTTTTTTCCCCCTAATTTTTTTAAACTAATATTTTTTCTTGCTAATGTTCCCTAAACTCTCCCCCTGTCTCTAAAAAAAAACAAAAAACAAAAAAAACAAAACAAACACCAAAAAAAAAAAAAAAAAAATGTAACCAGCAGATGGCGCCATTCGGCTGAACTGTTCCCTTATTAAATGTCTTATTTATTAATTTATAATTTATTTCTACTTTGTTTTGGCTAACTATGGTATTTCCCTGTATTTAAAAATGTTATGTTAATATTATCGTTTTCAGATTTTTTTTTATTATTTAATTTAATTTAATTTAATTTTTTTTTGCTTATCTTTTTTTTTGCTAATTTTCTGATTTTTAGTTGAGTTTTGATCAGCTTTCTGATGATATTTTGCTTATTTTCTGGTCATTTTCTTGTTTGTTTGTTTGTATGTTTGTTTGTTTGTTTTACTGATGTCTTGGTAATTTTATGACAGATTACGGCTATTTTTTCCCATCATCATTGTTTCTGATCATTTTCTAGTAATTGGTACTTTTTTGTTGCACATTTACTCACCTTTCCTTATTTCTTATGTCTTTCTTTGTTTTTGTAAACCAATTTCTTTATTATTGTTGTTGTTGTTGTTATTGTTATTGTTAATATTATCATTGATTTGCTCATTACCTGTGTTTTTCATGATTTTGAGATCACAAAGAAATCAAAAGAATTTGCTCCGGTTTCAAAGAGGGTTCCTGTGCCCCTACAGCTCTGCTAGAGGTCCACTGTTGGAGTTCTCCCCAGCAGTGATTTCATTCTCTTTTCTCGGTCAAAGATGTTTTCAACACGAAAACTGTAGTTACAATAATTATTTTCTGCTTTTCATATCTTACTCATTTTATTACTACTTTTACTTCGGATATTTTGAGTTTTATCTATTTCATATTGGTGTTAATCCTACCTCTGGTGTTTCGTCATTGCAAATTGATGAGATTTATGATAGTGCTCCTGTATATATTGTCTCTTTTTTGAAGGGGTGGGTTTTTTTTCTTTTGTTTTGTTTTGTTTCAATGTGTGAAGAACTTTGTGTTACATGTATTTGTATGAAAAGTGACGTATAAATAAAGTCTGACTGATTGATTGATTGATTGATTGATTGGTTGGTTGACTGATTGATTGATTGACCACAAGTTTTCAGTTCGTTTCATTCATTCATTCATTCATTCTTCCCGGTTTCCTCAACTCTCGCCCAAAAAAAACACACAAAGAAAAGAACAGGTCTTCTATATTTTGACCAGCAGATGGCGCCATTCGGCTGTCCGTGGCAGTGCCGCCATGCGCACGGTGCGTGCAGCCGGCCGCCTGAGTTTGAGACAACACGACCGTGACAAGCCTGGAGGAGAGAGCGCTCACCTCCAGTCGCTGCGAGGCGGAAGCAGGTGGAGACAGACGGCGCTTGAACCGAGTGAAGGACTTTTGCTTTGTTTTACTTTGAACTCTCACTTTGACGTGTTTTCCCTGCATGTTCACCTGCTTGCCGGAGCCAGGTGAGCCGGCGCAGACGACAGACGGAGCGAAACGGAGTGACATGAGATGAGGGTTCACCCCGTCAGACTTGGATGTCTTCTGGCTTTCGCTTGTTTCCTATCTGTCACATGGATCCAGAAGATTTCCAATGAAAGAGGTGAGGTTCTGAGTCATTTCCCTGAAGTTACAGTCGTGATAAGACACACGATACAAGTGAGAGTCGAAGTTATTATTATTGTTATCAGTGGTAGTTGGCTAGTCGCAGTAGTCCGCTTTATCCTGCGGCTCAATTTACAACAACAACAACAACAACAACAATAATAATAATAATAATCTTGAATTATTAGTCGTTAAATTTGAAAAGTTGGTTACGTCAGCGCTTTTGGGCCTCTGTACGGGACTGTCAATAAACAGTGGGCAGTTGCCAAATTTTAGGTGAAAACAAAGACTGGCATTCACCAACAAAGTGGCAGGGAAGAGAGACACAAGCTCAGAAAGCTTTTATCTATCTATCTATCTATCTATTGATTCATTCATTCATTAGTTACAGGGCCAATAGTCATTAAGAAACATTCCTTTAAATGCGTTAGTTGAACCATCTTGGCTAATTTTCACTGTCATGACACCCTGGGCAGGGCAGCTTTACAAAAGACACACCAAATACAGTAACACGAGAATTGCTGTGCATATAACAGAGCACACTTCTGGACAATTCATGGAGGTAATCAGATTCAGAAATACTTTATTGTTCCCCAAGGAGAAACTGGTCCAGCAGCAGTTGGTGAAATTCTCACGAGAATACATCATGAGCATAAATGCAGTTATAAGAAACAGAAAAAGAATTATGAACAATATAAAAATGTGCATTAGAAATTTGTTGAAGTATGAAGAAGATAAAACTTATGTGCAAAGTACAAGCACTATAGCCAGACAAAGATAAGATAAACTTCATTAGGCTCAAAATCTCAAGACAACTCAAAATCTTTGACAACAGTAGCATGAGTCCATAAACATAGATTCTGCTTACAAATAATCAGTGTGCTATACTGGCAGTCTCCTTTACACTCAGACACATTTCCTGTGTCTTGCAAATAAATGAATGAATGAATAAAAAGATAGATGATGTATTTGTGCAATTGTAGGGAGAAAAAAATGTGGAACTAGGGGAAGAGGGGTAATATTCAGAGAAAAAAACTCATATTCTGAGTTTAATCTTGGAAATTCTGAATATTACCCCCCTTTCCCTGGCTCTGTAATTTTTTGCTCCCTACAATGGCACTAATGCACCATCATAGATAGATATAGAGAGAGAGAGAGAAATATTTAGCTGGTCAGTATGACCAAGGAGATGTAGCAGGGATGGACTTTCCACACAAATGATCAGAGTGCATAAGATGTAAATACATAGGCTAGTTCAGCTGTTGGAAACAATCCCAAAACACAAGGACTTATGGATATGATGAGATGCTTGTTGACATAATCAGCATCTCGTCCTTCATGCTGGCGAGATGAAGGACGAGGACACCTGAATTACTTGGCCCTAGGCTAGTATTTTAGTTATTTTGTTATGCCAGGGTTTTTTGAGGAATTTGTTACTTATGTTACCATAATGCACTTTTCACCTTGTGCTTTACCTGTCTAGTACTGGATAAAATGCCTTTTTAAACAGTATTCTGATCTGTTGTAACTTTTTCATATTGTTATTTTATTGCATTTTGATGGTTTGAAGGAAAAACCTGGAAAGATTGTGGAATTTGAAAATCTGTTTTCCAGGTCTTGAAGGAAAATTATGAAACATCCCTAATTTAATTTCATTATTCAACCTGTTGTATAATGACAAATAAACTTCCTTGTATCCTTGTAATGTTTTGGAGAAGTTAGGACATTTTTTAATGATCGTAATCTGGACAAGTCAAACTAGAACCTTAGAAGGGAGAATACTTAATAATAATAATAATAATAATAATAATAATAATTTCTTGGAAATCATTCCAGGAAACCAGTTGATGAGAATCAAGAGACATGTAGGTTCCTTTGAGATGTATTTTATTTTTCTTGTGACTCCACCCCCTTCTTGTTAAGTTTGTTTTAGTCAGTACACTGCAGAAATACAGTCATAGAAATTTGGCATGTAGTTCTGAAAAAGTCATGAAATGTTTTGGGTAATTTAATACGTCTGGCATGCAACTAGTTAGCACCGTTCACCTTTGCTGATAGACACCAAAAATACTTGCTTCCTCCATTAGTTTCATCTTGTCTCTGTGTCCATCTCTGTGTGTTGGCCACCAGGTACAGCACTGCGGCCTGATCTGCGGACTCTGTACCAGCGTCTCCTGGTGGCTGAGGAGTTGGGACAACAGATGAGCAAGGATTTCAACAATGTCCTGGGACAGCTATCAAACATTTCCAGGGCTTTCAACGGCACCCAGCACACCAGTAACACCAGTAATACCAGTAACACCAGCTTCATTTCCAGAGGTCAGTGAGAGAGCTCACAGCACCACACATCCCCAATGCCAACCAAACATTTTAACCAGAGCGTTACAGACTTTACAGACAGCTTTAAACCCTGGAGACATTTATTAAGGTTCTACATTCACTCAAATGAGCACAAAGTGATATACATGATGAACTTACTAAAGGGATAGTTCACCCATTTCGAAAATATCTCATTTCCCCCCTAGCTGTTCTGTAGGACAGTAGTGGTGCTATCTTCCTCTCTGTTACTGAATGCTGGATACTGGCTGGATGCTCCAAATGCTAACTGTTAGCCACCGGCCACTGAGCTGGACTTCCTCCCAGCCGTCATTATTTATAATAACTGCCTTAATTAATTCAAAGAAGGTTTAACATCACTTTATAAATATTGCTTTCCAAACTTTAAATGCACATATGATTACTGAGAACACATGGATGGTAGTTTTCCTCAACTGTTTGTCATTGTATTTTTCTGTTATTAACATTCACAAAGATCTGGTAACTTCTGCACTTCCTGTATCACTCTGCACCAGAGGAGCAGTAGATTGTTTTAGTTTGCTGTTTAGTTTGAAGGTAACTTCTAACAGTTAGCAATTAGCTAACAATTAGCATTTGGAGCATCCAGCCAGTATCCAACACTCAGTACACACTGGTGGTGGTTGGTTGGGGATAATATCACATTTTTCAAAATTGGTGAAATGTCCCTTTAATATTAGATATACATATCTGATAACATACATTGTGTCATGGTGATTATTGAATTGTCATCTTCCATAGTCTAATCATCGGCTCAAACTTGAAGCAATCAGTTACTCCCAGCTCAGGAAATTATTTTGTTAAAAGAAATCACTCAGCAAACGTTTCCCACAACTGAGCTGAATTGAGCAATACTCAGCTCTGACTAAGTAGCATTCAACCTGATCACTCACTTCTCCTGAAGAATGAATAATTTCCAGGCAGTGTGTGACAACATGTACTAGAAAACTTGTTTTGCAAGTTTTGAACTGGAGAAATAAAATAAAAAGTAAAAAAAAAAAAACAAAAACCATCTTGAAGTGTCATTTTGATTGCAACTACAGGCGTTTGAGTTGTTTAAAAATTACCAAGTCATTTTTATCTTTTGTAAACAGTCATAAGAGTCATCAGCTTTTTTCTCCTTGTTTTAAGAATGAACTCTTGATGTGATAGCCAAGTTGCTATCACATCCTCAGCATCTAGCCCCACTATTATTACTTTCCACCATTACTTTAAGATTTGAAGTTTTCATCCATTCTTGCTTGCCTTAATCCTGCCTTTAGTTTGTTCTGTGTTCAAATTGTTGAAATGTATCACAGCATTTCCTCCTCAAAAAAACATTTTTTGTTGTTAAATTGTGTGACATTTGTCTACATGAAAAATGCTATACAAATAAAGTTTGATTGATTGATATTACTATCAGTCTACTACTAGATGTACTGCTACTATAGTACTGCTACTAATAAATCTAGTATATGATGGTCCCCTCCAGCCATTCCAAGGGCTTGTGTCCTTGGAATAACAAGCCTTTGTAGTATAAATCACTATTTATGGAATCACAATTTATCACAAGACTGTATAGTCTTGCCTTTATGTGATGTATATTATCTAGGGGTGTGAATCTTTCCTTTACATTGATTGAATTTGATTCATGTTTGATAAGTTGGTAAATCAATTTTAAAAAACAATTTTCTTTTTATATGTTGAATTTTGACTCAGGTTTTTAAACTGTGATTCAAATCAGACATTAGATTCAGCAATTTTAGATAATTTTAGAGCCATTATTACAATGATGTTAGAATATTCTTTTCTTCTGAAATGTGAAAAGCCAGAATTACTTTATTTATAATATATTTATTTATAAAAAATGTATTTATTCTAATAAAAAAGCAACCTATGTACTTTGACTTATTGTTAATAATAGTTAATAATAATATTTGTAATTATTATGTATTCTATAATTTCGTATACTTCTTACTTCTTTTTTTTTTTTTTTGGAGAATGAATTGATTCAAGTTTTCATATGGAGTCAGGCCAAAGTCAGAGTGACTAGTTTCATTTGTTTCTTTTAAAAGATTCAGTTGAATCTTCAGAATTTATAATTGATGCATTGATACATGAAATATAACACTATAACTATTATTCTATTATTTTTACAAATATACAATCTTTATCCTTTATTTATATGTTGTTGTTTTTTTCCTTTGGCCCATTTTTATACTCTGGTATAATTTTTCAGGCCAGACATTCCTGCAGCCCAATGTTTACCTTTACCTGCCTCACCTCAGAGAACATCCAGACAGCCTCACAGCCAATGTAGTCGTAGGGAAGGGACGCCATGGGGGTAAGGAACACACACACACACACACACACACACACACACACACACACACACACACACACACACACACACACACACACACTGTTGTGGTCATGTTAAAACCTAAACCCCAATTTTGGCAGTTTTTGTAATTAAGTTTTAATTGAAGAGTTATAGTGTTCTCTCGACTGACATAATTCTAGATCTCCTAATCCATTCAAGACCATTGAGATGAACTCAAAAATGCTTGAGATCAAATCATTGGCAGTTTTTCTTAGTTCATGTCACAGGCATTTTTTTTAGTTCCTGAAAAAAAAATGTATATTTGGGAGATTTACATTTACAGCATCATCCATATTGTTTCTTTGTTATGCCACCATAAGGTGCAGCCTGTCCAGAGACTGACAGATTTTCATAAGGCCTTTTTTGAGCTGCCTTGTTTGAAATGACTGGGCTAAAAACAAACAAACAAAAAACCCAGAAGATCACTTTCACTTGTCATTAAAAATCAGGTCAAGGTTTTCGTTCATAATGACTGGCTACATACACATGATAATGTCAATTGTTACCTTTTGGTTTTGACAGTAATTCCGTAGTTATTGAAAGAATTATCTTTTAGGGTGGTTTCCCCAACAGTGATTAAGCCTAGTCACGACTATAATGCCCTTTCTGGATCATAAATTGAAAAAGTCCCAGTTGTATCTTAATCTAGATTTAAATTCTGATTTCCATGGTATGGTATGTGGATGGTATTAATTCAACTTCTAAGGCAGCAGGTTTAATTTCACATTGCTGCTGTTTATCAGAGGAGAGACAGCATCTATCTTGTTTCTCCTCCAAGTTACACACAGTTTGTAGTTTCTAGATCCAGTCCAGGTTTAATAAATGTCATCAGTCGGTGTTGCCGATATATATAAAAATAATAAACTTATAATAATCTCACAATTTTTCATGGTAATTTGCGGTAACGATATTCAAAACTATATGAAAAAAATGACAATAACTACACTTTTTCCCACAAAATGACACTGTATAGCGAGGGGTAATAGTTAAAAAAAAAATACATAAATGCATTAGCCTATATCTCATTTCACCAATTTCATTCTAGTTAATCCTGCACCTCAGTTTGATGTTTTTACTCTTTTATACCCTGCTCACCTTGTACCGCACACCCACCCACCCAAAACACACAACTTGTGTCCTGAATTTTTTCACCCAAAGTTCCATTTTCTCAACAGCCAGGTGAGCTGCGTTTGTTGTTAATGACAGATCAAAATAGTGGAAAGTAATGTGGTAGTGAATGATGCTTCCTTGTCAATGCTTGTCCAATAATCTGTCATAGCAAGGCATTTAAGGTGCTTTACTAATAAAATCTGGTCTACTAATAAAATGTTTAAGATAGGGTTAGGGTGTCTGGGAAAACTGAAGTGCTGATTTCATGACGCGGCTCTGTTTGTTGTTGTGATGGGAGATGCCGTAGGCGGTGAGGTAGGGTATGCAAATGAGTCAAAATATCATGCTGCTATGTTGATATCATGTTGATATCATGATGTGACTAATTTGTGAATTTTATGCGGATATTATCATGAATGATGTGATACGGCACAGCCTTCATCATTAGGTTATCAGATCAATGTTATAATCCACACCCCTTTTATATACAGCAGATAAAAGTGCATTTTAACCACTTCTAAGAAAAGGTGGCCCCAAAAACAACAAAAAAAGAAAAACATGGATCTGGTGCATTATCACATTAAATTTAATCAAGTACTCTAATCAAACACTCTAACCCTAAGGCCTAAACCTGGTAATGCTTGTCCAGGAAACCACCTCTTATTGCACACAGCAAAATAAGCAGGTGTTTATTGAAGTTAGAAAGTGGAAGTTGGCTGTCACCTCTAAACAGGTGCAACAAATCAACATAAACGATAAAAAATTTGCTGTGTGCACTCATGCTCTTAAGACTGGCAGTCACTTTTCTCACCATGTACTTGAACTGACTAACACCTTCAAAGCTAACCCTCCTCAGATTAATCATGTGTTGCAATCTTCAGCTTGAAGCTGAGCCCCCCTCCCCCGCAACCCCACTTACACTTTAAAAGGATGTTTGAGTAATAAATCGTAAAAGAGAGACAGCAAGCTCCGTTCCCCTTCTGCTCTTAAAACCACAATGACAATCATCGCTTTGTTTCCAGTTTTATGACATTTGAGTGTGTGGGTGTGTTTCCTTCCTCAGTGTCCTTGGTGCTGGGCATCCCCACAGTGAAGCGTCAGAAGCAGAGCTACCTGGTCAGCACAATAGGCTCCCTGCTCTACAGCCTGACTCTCTCCCAGCGGCAAGACCTCCTCATCGTCGTGTTCGTCGCTGAGGTTACACAAATGTGCACACACAGAGATTAGCAGGCCCATAAACTACACACACCAAATGAATACAAAGAGATTATACAGGCACTTTTATGGGCACACACAAACACTTTAAAGGACCATACCAAGGTATATGAAGGTTTGGCCCATTTACTACAATTTACCCACTGCTGTAATTGAGGATGGTTGGTAGTGTGAGTGGGAAGGGTGGATCAGCATGCAGGCATTAACTTTGCAATAAAAAAAAAAAAAAAAGATTTATTAAAAGCATTCACAACAAGGAAGAACACAAACAGTGTCATTAGGTCAATGATTTGGGCCCTTTGCAGATCATTATTGTAACTCAAAACGTCTTATGACACAAAACAATAATCTTACCTTTTCTTAGAGAGTGAGAGACAAGCTCAGGTTTACTGTCTTCCAAAATGCTACATACCCTGTCACATGCTGTCTGTGGCCAATCAGGAATGGTCCCTGGTATTCCTGCACACAGACGGCTTCAATCTCCACTCATTTATAGCAAAATGTACATTTTGACAGAATATTTATCAAATCTACCTTCCTAAGAAGCATAATCACAACTGCTAGTGACACTGATTGACCCTGATAAAGTAAAGATAGTAGTAGAAGTAAACATATTCCCTTCTTTGGACCTGACTGATGTGACTGAAAAGTATGTCATCAACTTCCATAAATCACAGAATTGATAATTTGTTGTGTAAAGCAGAAGCGTGATGTTTATACATTTTGTGGATGTTACATTAAATGTGCAGAATCACTGGTGTGGTCCTTTAAGCTTGAATAAGTCAGTATACTTGCCTCACTGACTCATATAATGTTATATTTACTGCTCTCAAACTGATGTGACAGGTCTACTCCAATGATGGCACAGAGCCCCGTTCAGCTTTAATAGAACATGTGTCTCGATCACAGATGTATAAATACCCAACACTCCCTGCTGCTCAAACAGGACAGAGGAGTTCCTAGGCTAACCTTTCAAGTAGTCATATTGCCTGTGTAAATTTGTCATTATCCAATGCAAAGCTCAAAGAGCCAGTTTGGGTAGAGAGGAAAACAGCCTTTTACTTTGAGACTTTGACAACCAATCAACATGGTGCTCTATTGTTAAAAATGGAAAAATTCTATGTGTGTGTTCAAACATTGTTTTTGTCCCAGTCATGAAAAAAAAACCACCAGATTCGGTGAAATGCTAGGACACTACATCACCCACATATCACTTGAAACCAGTCATACAAGGCCTTATGGAGAAGTACACAATGAAGCTGTCTACACTGAAGGGCCTCCATATGCTGTTCATTGTTGTAAAAACATTCAGAAAATTCTGTTTGGTGTTAGCTAACAGGTAATACCGGTTACTACTTAACAATCCTGTATTTCTCTCACTTTCTCTGTCTTTCTCCAACAGACGGACTCAAGCTATGTGGACAGCATAGGAGAGACCATTATGAAGAAGTGAGTGTTTTCTAGATTATGTCATGTGAAGGTGAACAGGAGGACCCAAGTGTAGGACACTGAGGCGGGCTTGACTTGAAGTGAAGACATCTGTTTACAGTACCACAGAGCAAACAGGCAGGCAGAACAGGAACCATGGCAAACACTTCAGCAAGACTTCAATACAAACTGAATTAACTGGCAAACAAGATACAGGTAACAAGACTAGAGAACACGAGGGGAGCTGATTGGCTAGGAAACACTGGGAAAATGACTAATGAGACTAAACTCAGTGCAGGTGTGGAGGAACAAACAAGCAGGGCAGGGCTAGTGAAACACACGTTAAAGGTTTCGTCATAATGTAATGTTTTAAAGGATGTTTATTCATATTACATAACACAAAACAGTTGGGATGGGAATAAGCAGGTACTCCTGAGTATGATATGATATTTGGGTACTGATTCAATACATATTGATTCTGTAATTGCAATTTCATAAGAAGTGTTATTCAGGTTTGTGCCATTTTGGACAAAGCTGCAGACTTTTTAATTTTACAATTTTTGTAATTAATGTATAAATATGAAAAATAAAAATAGAAAAAATTATTAACTAAATCAAATAAGTCAAAAAAAGTTAAAATTAAAATGAGAAGGAAAATAAAACTATAAATAAAAATAAAAGAATAAAAAGGCAGTCACATACTATATGAATGTTTTTTTCTGTATATTTTGATTTTAATGTTTAATTTGACTTAAATTGGGGAGAAAACATCAGTTCAGGGTCAGCTTGGTCATATAAAAAAATCCAAAGACAATTTTAAATAATAAATACATTTTCTTCCCATCCGTAGAAAACAACATGCTAGACATAAGACATTGTTAGAGTTATACTCATAATTCAGAGGGCTACTTTACTTTACAGTTTTGACTGGATGTTGCGGTTGAGCTCTCTGTGTTCCTCTGTCCAATGCTGCATTCACATCCAGTGAGAATAAGAAATTACAATGGCTTAACAGCTCAAAGCAACATTAAACTTCTCACTCAGACTTGCCATGGGTGACATTTCCTTTGTGCTGTAGCTGATACTGATCACATGTAATGTTGCACAGGATGCCAGTTTTGCAGCTAACCAGCCACGGCAACATCAGCCACAAACCAGAATCCGGTCAATAATTGTAAGAATTGTATGTTGTCTTATCAAGGCTTTACAAAATTCTGATCACAGCTGACTTTTCTGATTATTTATGATGTTAGTTTCGCTTTGAATGAGTGTGTAATTTGGCATTCCTGAGAAAATGGGGTCTCTTGTCAAACCTCAAGTTGCTAAGTAGAATGTCATCTGAAAACTTTGGATTCAATTAGATTTTAATTTATTGTCATTGTGCAGAATACAGAGCCAAAGTAAGCATCTAACCCAAGGTGCAAATAGCTTATTATACTGCAAATAGTGTGAAAAATGTTGTAGCGCGAATATTTAAAAAAAAAAAAATTAAAAACAGTAACTGAGGAATATTGCAGGGGGAAAATGTTGAATATTACCAAAAGTGCAAATGTCGTGGAGTACTGATACCCACTATCTTTCTCATAGGATGTGAATACAGCATTTTTACATGTGTTTCCCATGTCTGTTTTGTAGCTGAAATGTTGGCTTTGTAGTTTAGTAGCTATTGTTTTGTAGTTTTCCTAGGGAGGTGCAGTCAGGGCTACTGGAGGTCATCTCCCCCTCGCAGCACTACTACCCCAACTTCACCAGCCTCCGAGAGACCTTCGGGGACTCCAAGGACAGAGTCAAGTACATTCGCATATTCATATATTTCCACTTTTTATGTTTTGAAATGTCAGACCTGTCAGTGCTGTGTTAAATACGCCATAGATTGGTGTGTTATTATTTGTATCCTATTTTATTTTTCTTACTAACTGCAGTGATACACTTTTCCCATTAAGATCATTTGAGTTGTACCTTAAGTAAGAAGAAAGAAAAAGTAGTACTTAGTATAGACAAAGTACACAATGAAGTTTTTTATTAAAGCAATGCACAATGCCTGTTCCCAGATGGAGGACCAAGCAGAATCTGGACTTCAGTTTCCTCATGCTGTATGCTCAGAACAAAGGAACATATTATGTTCAGGTAGGGTCAAAGGACTCTTAACTATTTTGTCTGCATAACTGTCTTACTCTGAGCTGATTTTCTAACTGTCAAGTTAGCTCAAATTCTGACTCAGCAGTTTGATCTCACAGTTGTGTCATCACAGTCAGCACGAAGAAAATGTGGAAATCTAAATTTAGGGTGGAAATAACTCCCTGATATAAGTGTGTGTGTGTGTGTGTGTGTGTGTGTGTGTGTGTGTGTGTGTGTGTGTGTGTGTGTGTGTGTGTGTGTGTGTGTGTGTGTGTGTGTGTGTGTGTGTGTGTGTGTGTGTGTGTGTGTGTGTGTGTGTGTGTGTGTGCGTGCGTGCGTGCGCTTTTCCAGTTGGAGGATGACATTGTTGCGAAAGCGGATTACTATGACAAAATGAAGGCCTATGCCACCCAGCAAGCTTCGAAGCAGTGGCTCTTTCTGGAGTTCTCCCAGCTTGGATTTATAGGTATGTTGATGCGAAGGAAATAAACAAAAGGGGTTTTCAAACAATTTCATGTTCCGGACACCCAAGTTGACTTTCAGTAAGCCATTTGAAGTTTTTTTTTCCACTTAAGGACCAAGATATTTTGGTGTGTGTCCTTTCACAAATATTTCAGACTGTCTCATCACACTATCACATATACTATCATATATATATATAGATACAGATAGATAGATAGATAGATAGATATAGATTTTATAGTTTATAGTTTTTGGTAATTTGCTCAGTGCCTTTTCCCCATGTCTTTGAAAGAAATCAAGTGAATTTGCTCAGAGGGCTTCATTGTTGGGATGTCATTTTTGAACACTGACAAATCGTGGTGAGATTAAAGTTGAAAGAGGTAAATGATTCCTTGGCCATTTTCTGCATTCTAACAATTTCTAGTGAATTAAGGTATAGTGAAATTAAACTGTTTCTCATTTTGCTGAGGACCCCCTGGAAACTCCTCAAGGACTCCTGGGATAGGGATGATTTACACATATTTGAGCATATAAATACAGATTTACTGATAATCATACTGATTCATATTGTGGCATGGAGAGCCTTTATGTTGCTGTATTTGACAGTTGTCCACTGTATGCATATGTGTGTGCAATTCCCCAGGCAAATTGTTTCGTGCCAGTGACCTCCCAATGATTGCTGAGTTCTTTCTGATGTTCCACAAAGACAAACCTATTGACTGGCTGTTGGATCACATTCTGTGGGTGAAAGTCTGCAACCCTGAGAAAGATGCGGTGAGCCACTTTAAACTCAGAAAACCTTTAAGCTAACTTACGCCTTGAAAATCTTTAAACCACCTTAAATCTGGAGAGTCTCTGATACATCTTAAAACAGGAGAATGTACCATCTACCAGGAAAAATCCACTGACACTTCACTAATGGAAGACGTAAATCACATAATACTCCTAGAAATGTACTGGACATGGTATATATCAGTGTATCTTTTCATCCACTATTGAGGTGTTTATATACTGTTTCCATAGTAATACTAAACATTCCACAAAAAGTAAGGAATTTGTGTTTGGTAGATTATTTCTTTGTTGTAACAATGCTTCTTGGCAATAAATCTTATACTGTTGGAAAGCCTGTTGATTTCCCTTTTAAATGGTGCCACATTTGTAAAGAACATGCATTTGTAGGATGAGCAGCAGAGCTGAGTATGTGGGTTGCCAAACAGCTTATTCTGCCATTGACTCTTGTTTGGTATTTGGTGGATTGGTTGATTGAAGTTTGAAGAAACAAGACATATTGGCAATTTAACAATTGTTTGTTATTCATTTAACAAACAGGAGCCTCAGTAGCGTGTGGAGGAACCATACACAGCCACAACAGTTTGGCACCTCCTCCTTGTGCTGGTCACCAGCCTGCTCACCGACTGCTGTGTTTGTCGCAAGTCAGCCAACGTGGTTGTGTTGGTCCCTCTGGCACGAACAGCACACCCAAGCTGATCCCACAAGTGTTCAATGGGGTTGAGGTCAGGACTGCTGACAGGCCGTTCCATCATCTCCACTCGCAAATTCTGGAGGTAGTCTCTGATAAACCGCGCTCTGTGGGGGTGAGCGTTGTTATCTTGGAGGATAGAGTTCGGTCCCAGACTGTGGAGATATGGGATTGCCACTGGTTGCAAAATCCCATCTCAATATCTCTCTGCATTGAGATTGCCTCCAATGATGACAAGCCTCGTTTTTCCAGTGAGGGAGATGCCGCCCCACACCATCACACTGCTTCCACCAAAAGATGTTACTCTATCGGTGAAGCAATCAGCATAGCGTTCTCCATGTCTTATCCACACTTTGACCCTATGATCCAAATGCTGTGCCATAGGCAGAATCTGAACTCATCGCTGAACATAACCTTCCTCCACACGTTCAGGTTCCAGTGCACGTGTTGCCGACACCAGCGCAAACAGGCCTGACGGTGAAGGGCAGTCATGGCAATCAGGCACCTGATTGGTGCTGGCAATCAGGCACCTGATTTGCAGCACCAAGCTCAAAACAAGAGTCAATAGCAACTGGAAAATAAGCTGTTAGGCACTGGCAGAGAAGATTTGGCAGATTTTTCATGGGCGCTACCCACATACTCAGTTCTGCTGCTCATCCTACAAATTCA
Source organism: Myripristis murdjan (assembly GCF_902150065.1). NCBI lineage: Eukaryota > Metazoa > Chordata > Actinopteri > Holocentriformes > Holocentridae > Myripristis > Myripristis murdjan. The sequence goes on from NC_043989.1 coordinate 30,794,217, forward strand.
TGTTCCTTACAAATGTGGCACCATTTAAAAGGGAAATAAACAGGCTTTCTAAGGGGATAAGATTTATTGCCAGGAAGCATTGTTACAACAAAGAAATAATCTACCAAACACAAATTTCCTTACTTTTTGTGCGATGTTTATATAATTATGATAGTGATTTTTAAGTAATGTTTTAACTTTTAATGCTTTGGATTGATTTTTTGTACCCCTGTTAAAAAGTAACCAGGAGTTCCATCAGTTCTTGATGGATGCCACTAAAAATGTGAATTGATATTCACATGAAATAATAATCAGTATTTCAAATACAGTCCAGCTGATGCACAGGTCACAGTAACAGAGAGAAATTAAAAAACAAAACAAAACAAAACAAAACAAAAAAAAAGGCTCTGTTTTTGTTTGTTGTCCTACTATTTGCTCTTATAGCACATAATTATGCTGTGGCCACTGGAATACTGATGGGCACTGAGGCCCTGACTTTCGGTCTTCTTGCTGTTTGTAGATTTTAATGTTGATGATGTTAGAATTTCAGCTTATTCTACCTGATTGAGAGTCTTTTTCATTAGAGATGAAATAAACTAAGAGATTAGTGAGAGTTGACCCATCAGTGACTCTTCCAGTAGTTACATTGTGTTCTGCCTAAACAAAGAGAAGGGTAATGTATGCACCAACATCTCCAACATTGAAGGTTCACAAATATTTGAAGGCTGATGGTGTTGTGAGGTTAGTTGTTAGGTAGTGCCAGTAAACTAGATTTACAGGATTGTCAGGCACATTGTTTGCTGGCACTGATGGCATTTTGCCAAAAAAGTGAAAAAAAAAATGAGGTGCAGGAAAACCAGCAGACATGTAAAAACTAACTACATGATATGAGGTTTTTGTGTGTTTTTTTTTTTTTTCCGGGGCAGCCTGTAACTTCAAAGCACTCTCAAATGTCATACCAGCATGTCGTTATCCATGAGGTTGTTACCAACTGTGGGTGAGCATGCATCACGTATTTTCCCCACAGCATGCAACTGTGCTGCAATGTGCAGTGTACTGCAGCCAAGTGTTGGCAAAATCAGGTCAGTCAGTCATGTGAGAATTCACTGCCATAAACCAAGAACAAGAACCCTGTGAATAACATGTTCACAGACCTTTAGTATTTAGATGACACAAATATTCAGTTCAAGAAGACAAAGTAAACATTTAATTATTATTTTTATTATTGACTTTGGCACCTGAGCAAATTCATTTGTTTTCTTCTTGGGGAAAAAAGGTGATTAGCAAGAAATCTCCCCCCAAATTACCAAGAAATTAGAAAAAATTACAAAAAACATTACCAGAAAGTGACCAAAAATAGTTTCAAAACTTCTTCTTCTACTTATAATAATTATTAGTATATATTTAAAATTAAATTACAAGAAAATTTCCTAACTAACTAAAAATATAAATAAGGTGAATTATTTTAAGAGGGTGTTTCAAAATATTTTTCATCAAATGGAGAATCTAATTAGCTGTTTGGCTGCTGGTCTGGTGGCTGCATCTTGGTACTAAACTTTAAATAAATGAGGATGGGTGTTTTCAAGTCGATTCATTTAAATTCAAAAAACTATTTACCTGTGAGGGACATTTCTAAGGCAGGCACAGCGAAAAAGACAGTAGGCAGACATAGTACATCATCATTTTTAATATGCAAACTTTATAGTATTACAAACATCCCCTATAGAAAAAAAGGATTTGACAATGCAGTTTGTGAGATGAAATGTTTTTGTTTTTTTTTAGGAATTATTTCCTGGTGAATTAAGCCCTTTTCCATGTCTTCTTGTAGCCATCAGGTGACTGACAGGTACCATGTGATGTATGGCAGCAGTGATATGACAGTGTTGTGCTAAACATGAATTAAAGAAACAGAAAGTTTGATCAAACCAAATGAAAGCCTAATGCTTACTGTGTTGAAATATCTCACTGCATGGAAGATGTCTTTCACTAGCAAGAAGAGCAGAGAGGAGAGGGGAAACGAAGGCAGCTGCAGTGCTGTAGTGCTGTAGTGCTTCCATATAAAAGCTTAATTACGCAATGAAACCTCTACATTGTCAAAACCAAAATCTGGTGAATCAGAATAAAGAACCCAGAGTGGTTCTTATTATACCTTATTACCTTATTATATTTATCAGTGCTATGTCTCCAGGCAACGTGTACAACAATGCCCTGCTGATTTTACTTTTCCATTTTCACAACAATAGCTTTCCACCAGTTTTGAATGAAAAAATGCAAGCCACTTGTTTTTAATGAGCTATACTTTCAGTTTTGTCTTTATATGCACTGTTTATTTGATTTGGGTTTAATGCACAATAACTAGTATCTTTTGCTATGAAGTCCAACAACCAAGGTCAATGTTACTGACATTCCATATGTTCTTAAGAGAATACAAAGCATTTATATACAAGCCTTTGAGCATGGTGCTGAAGATAACTCTTCTAAATGGGGGCTTAACAGCACCATAAAGGGTCCTGCTAAACTATACAAGCTCAGAAAAGCATTTTCTGCTACAATAGCGATCTCTTTTTGTAAGAATGTACATAAATCCTCAGCACAATGCCCTGTAGTAGTATTCATTCCAGTGTGTTCTATTCAGAAACACTGCAATGAACAGAAGGCACTGCTCAAGCCCAGGTACAAGCCTTCCCTCTTCCAGCATGTGGGCCTGCACTCCTCTCTGCCTGGGAAACTACAGCATCTGAAAGTGAGTCTGTCTTTCCTTCTTAGTGTCCAATCGGTTTTTAGACACTTAACAACAGCCTGTATCAACAATTTAAAAAATTTAAAAAATTATAAATATAATGACAAAGCTAAATTTGGATGGATGTTGTCATCCCTTGCAGCTATCAACATGTTTCTTGTGACTGAGATTGAAATATTTCTCTGGTGTCAGTTCAAGACATTTCCCATTTTAAACTAGGCCTCATGTTATTGTCAGATGCTTGCTGGGTAACAAAATCTCAGTTTCAGTCTTTTTTTTTTTTTTTACCTCTCTCCCACTCTCATGCTTTCACTCTGCTCTCCTGGCCAACTATCAGTTATCTGAATTGTCTTATAACACCTTCCTTTCATTATGCCTCGCATATCCAGATTATTTGTAGATATGATTTAACTGAATCATATTTACAAGTGGCACCGGGGCTAGGTGATAACACTAATTTTCTTTTCGATCGAATACCAAGTAGAGAAACCAGGACTACACAAGGGCTGTCCTGATACTGATGCTTTTAAAAATCCTGTTTTATATATACAAGGGAGAAATGTTTGTGATTTCTATGATAAAAATTTTGAAATACATAAAGTATGTCATTGCATTAGTTTAAATAAACTGATTTATATGCTTGTTTTCTTTTGATAACAGCATCTAGTATACATTCAATTGTTCAACAACATCCAATAAATGTTCAATTTTATTATTATCCTTTTCAGAAGTTATCATTCATGTTGACTCAACTGAAAATTTGAGCAGATACTGTTTAGTGGAGTGAAGATCCTTCAGTTTCTTTCTGCCATAACAGCAGAGCAGCACTAATCCCTGTGTTGAGTCCACTCCGCTCACTCCCTGTATCGCTGACAACTACTGCATGTCTTTCAGCTGCCCATCTGCATGAGGAACATCAGCAACAGGTGGAAGGAGAAATAGTTACATCCCTATAAAGATTTTCTTCTCGTTTTTTCAGCGTGGTCCACATTCACTCTCACTATCAAATAAACATTAAAATTACTGACTAAAGCAGAACTATGTAAATATAAATATAAATTTAATGAGCCAAAATGTTATATGCATGTCATGCGTTGTTATTATGAATAGGAAATCTATCCCTTTCATACATGACACAGATGACAGTTTTGCAGTGAAACCTTTACTAACTCGGCTTACATCATTAAACCATGCCCAGAAGATGTTAAAATTTGTTTTTTAAAAGATCTACATAATGGCAAATCGAGTGAAACACACCACAATATTATGAGATCAAATGTGTTGTTCAAACAAATACACTTTGTGTAGTTTTATTGTTAAAGAAAAAATATGTCCAATCCAGTGACGTTTAGGGGTAGTGGCAGGCTTTGTCGTCCTTATTTTTTTCAGTAACGCTTGGATTGACTGTGTCGTTTTTTGCAGTCTTTTACTTAAAAGTGTAGTCATCTTTGTTTTTATAGTGAAAATATTTTAGGAGTCTTTACAATAAGAATTTTTTTTTTTTCAATCATTCGAACATTTAAAAGACTCAGTCAAACAATCATTCATATTAGAGCACCTGAAAATGTGTTTTTGTTTTTTTGGAATTTGCAAGTAATTTCTGTATTTTGCTCATAATTCAGTTCATCACTTCCTCTGTGGGATTTTCCCACCATCGCCCATAACTTTAAGACACCAGCATTTAATTGTGTGACAAAGATGAGAAATCTCACAATTACAACATCTCATTTTTGTTGCAGCCTTTATAATTTATGATTTAGGATGGGGCTGATAAGATGGATGCATTTTCATAAAAATCGTGCCTAATGCAGGTGTAAAGTTTTAGTTGTAGTCTTTTGACAACAATTTATTTTAGTTTTAGTCACATTTAGCCATTTGAATTTTGTGAGTTTTAATCTAGGTTTTGTCTAGCTGGAGTGGCTTTAGTCAATCAAAACAATTCTTCTAATTTCTCATTTCTCATTTTTTCTCTGTTAATTTCTTCCTTCCTTATTAAATTATTTGTTAGTGACATTTGCACATAGATTCCTCTTCATTTGTCATTACAGACACTTGTATTTTGTATCTAGCTTTTGTTTTTACACTGTACTCAGTCTTAAAAGTTAAATTTGACCGTGTGTGTGTGCATCTAATCTGAGGTCTGGAGCTGTGTTTTCATTCATATATTTCTGGCATTTGAATCTTGATGGTATTTTTTGATGAAAATCTCATTATATTTCAGAATAGTTTTTGTCAACAGAATTTCATATTTGTGTGTGTGTGTGTGTGTGTGTGTGTGTGTGTGTGTGTGTGTGTGTGTGTGTGTGTGTGTGTCTTCCCCACAAGGATAAGGACTTTGGGAAGCAGAATCTGTTCCAGGCCCACAGGAATCCACCTGCAGAGGTGAGCAGCAACCTGAAGCATTACCAGCAGCACAGCCTGGACAAAGCTTACCAAGGACAGGACTTCTTCTGGGCGCTAACACCCATCCGGGGGGACTACGTCCTCATCCACTTCACCCAGCCCATCCACATTCAAGGGTCAGTTCAAGGTCTATTTGTTTATTTGTACATACACACACACAGACACACACACACTAACATACACACATATATATATATATCTATATCTATATCTATCTATCTATATATCTATATATATAGATAGATATAGATAGATATATGTGTGTGTGTGTGTGTGTGTGTGTGTATACACACACACATACATACATACATACATATACATACATATATATATATATATATATAGGGAAATATAAATCCAAATCCATCTTCAGCAAGTAACGAATAATGGCTTTCTGGCTTTCTGCCAAATAAATTCCCCTTCCCCCCTTCCCAACATTTTTCTTTAAGTTTGGTTTTAAATAATACATGAAATTTCTTCACAATCTGAGTTTACTTGCAAAGTAGCATTAACTCTGAAACAACAGGCATAGCAGATGGATTTGTTCTGATGGTGAGAATAGTCATATGCTTTTTATTGCGGCAGCGATAAAATGGTACAGCAGCCACAAACAACACACAGCACACAGCATGGCATTGCATCCTAAGCACAATTTAACAGCCATGATACAGCTAAAACATGGGAGGTTATATGATTATATGACTGGGGTGAAAGTTCATGTGTCCATTTTTATTGCATTTGTTAAAAACTATTGCAGAAGTGGGAGGATTTGGTTACCTGAAGCCACCTGACAAAGGGTAAATGCTGAAACATCTGTCAGTCCATATGTCTATTTGTCCATCCACTCTACACTGTATACCACACTGTACTCAAGGCAACATATTCTGAAATCTTTTGGGCAGATTTCCACAGTTGGTGAGCATTCTCCTCATGACCTTTACTAATCAGCCACCATCAGGAAAACATGTCAGCTTTGCAAACAAGATATTACAAGATGCAAGTAGTGGACTGTGGTGACCCTATGAGCTTTCCTCTAGCACAATGTCAGGTCAAACACTGGACTTACACACAACATTTAGAATAGTGACAAATTAAAGGAAAAACCAACATGGGTGTAATATTTTCAAATAAATAACAGCCATGCTTCCTCTACCACACCATGGTCATGGGCTAGACACAGGCCTTTCTCAAATAATATAAGTAATCTGATTTTTAAGGTCTTACCAGTATTATTGCCTTCATTTAATGAAAATTTTATTTGTGATATTTTTGATGTGGTATTTCCACCTTCCACCCCCCTCCGCGGGGCACAAGGGTTCACTGAATGTTTTGATGAATATTAAAATGATGTAAATCATATGCTGTGGCCTTTCAGAGCAATATATTAGGCAGTGCTCTCTATCACCATTGTCAAAACACCAAATAAGGGAATATCTTCTGGGATAATGGTGCCCCATCCCTCCAGTCAAGATCCAACGACTTCTATGCAAAGGACCACTGAAGCTGTTCTGGTGGCTTGTGGTGGAACAACACGTCACTGTGACACTTTTGTCACCTGTCTGTATCTCTAAATGTAATGAACAGACTGCTGACTAATTCACAGAGCATACTACTGCTTCCCAGGGACTGATGCCTATCAACTTTGCTGTCACTGTCACCTTTCCTTTAGTTTCACCCTTAGGCCACAATGTCAAATTTGATATGTCACAATCTATTGTATTCTCCCAATATTTGCATTTTGCCAACATGCACCCAGCCAGTGTTACACCAGTGGCTTGTTTTTGGTATCTATCAAAGACAGCTGACTTTCAGTGGATACTGAGTCTTCTGAAGCCACCAAAGGCACACGTTGCACATGTTGCCTTTGCAAGATTTTTGTTTTGATCTAACCACACTTGTTCACATAAAGTGCTAATATTAAGCACCTGCCAATGACGAATACGATATAAGGTCGCTAACACAAACAATTCAAGAGGTATCTACAACATATGAACATTTTTTCCAAAACGCCACTTAATATGAGAGAGGTTAATATTCACTACCATGAGTAGTTGCTTCTAAATGTAAACAAACACACACACACGCATACACACACAGTTAATCAATCACAGTGACACATAATCAGATGATATCAAGCAGTTTCTCATACCTGGAAGATTGCAACTTGGCAGAGCCTCTCTGTTGTTCAGCACTGAGTGGTTGGCACTGTGTGTGTATGTGTTTGTGCTTGAAATTGCATGAATAGCTGTCCGTAAAACTGTCTGTTCTACTCCAACCGGTTTTACCGTATGGCATTAAGGAACTGTTTTCCCATGTCTGGGATTGTTCAGCTGCCATGTACTTGCATGTATCATTACCTCTCCTGAGGCCAACACACTAAAGCACTCGGTCAACACCAATTAGTCAGATTAGCTACAGTCACAAGGCCAACCAGTGGTTCTATAGACAATTTGCAGCTGAGTCACAATAGATTTGGCGAGGGGGCTAGGCACAAATAATAGCTACATAACAGCTGGATCAGAAAACCGTACAGAGCCCTGGAACTATAAAAAGGAAAAGAATATATGTGCAGGTGAGTGTGGACGTGTAGATAAGGGCACACAGTTGTTTGCATTGGACTAGGTGTGTTCATATGTGCATTACAGGTGGATCCAGTGATTCTTAAGAAAGGTTATTGATATTTATTATTAACAGCCGCATTTACCGTCCCTCTCTCTCATACTTCCTCCTCTCCCCCATACTCCCTCCCCCTCCCCTGTCCTGTACATGAGCACAAACTCATTGGCAGCTGATTGGCTGGAATAATGTTGTGTGGTACAGTTCCAGCCACTTTGTTTGTTTCCCATTTCCCATTTACCAAGTTTACCCAAGTTGTTTTCCATTAAACATTGACTCTCTCACTAACAAACAGATTCGATGTGCTGAGAAGAAAACGTATTATTCATATGTGTTTTTTGTTTTGTATCATTTTCTAGTGAGTTAATTACAGTATGCCTCATTTTGCTAAGAACTCCTTAGCGGCCCCCAGACCCCTCTTTTAAAAGCATTGCAATACATTAAATTTTCATTAAATACTGTTCTACATTAGTGTACATTTTAATCTTGCCACACTGAATCTACTGTATTTGTGATCAAGTATTATATCCAAACACTTAAATACTGAATATGTTTTCATATCAGCATCCCTAGGGCAAAATCACTTCAAATGGGAGTCCATGACTTAATGAAAAACAACTTAGGGGTCCGAGGCACAGCTGGTATATGCCTGTAGAACTATGCGTAAACCAGGGCAGGTCTGGCACCTTGATAGTGATGTTCAGAATTTATCAACGATGAGACATATTGCCACAAGACAGGGCCTCCTTGGAGTCTTTGGTCTAGCTACATGCTTCACTCCATTGCTGCCATTTGTAAACCAAGAGTGCTGAAGACCCAGTATGGATCTTTGGGTCCCAATAATCAATGCAAATAATCATGTCATGGCTCACTGCAGTGTGACATACTATTTATGTGTTTTGAACTTAAATGGCAAGTTGCCAGACCACACAATAGATATTTCTTACTTGTCTGTAGGCTGGTTCTCCCCAACCTTACATGTATGTCATGCTCACAAATTAACCAAAACATGGAAACAGCTTATTAAATTAATTAATTAATTAAATGATCTCATCCACATAAATTCATAAATTGTTGCCAATTTTGGCAATTAGCTAGTGGTATGTATAGCAAAGCAGCCAATGTTAATGTGAACATGGTATCTAATGATAACCACCACCAGTACTCAGTGGTGGAAGGAGTACTAGAAAGTGCTACTCAAGTAGAGGTATTGTTACTTTGCTTAGTTTTTACTTAAGTAGAAGTTCTGCTGTAAAAATCTACTGTCATCGCTACTCTACTGTTTGACAGTAGAGATGTTGAGTTTTTCAGAACAATAACTTTGTTAGGTGTGATCTTTTCAGTGGCATTATAAAAGAATGAGAGTATAAGCTTCAAACTACACTCTTTTAAAGGTGCATTGCAAAATTGCCAAGGGTTGCTTAAAGTGAGGACTTAACTGATGAAATATTTGGAACATAATATAATGGTTGAGTTTACTTTGTTTTTGTCATTAGGCCAACTCCCTGTTTTTTTCCCCTTTTATCCACACTTATTCCACATTTTTTTTGTAGTTGAGTCTAAAGGGTCCTCACTTCCATTTGTAATTTTTCATTTGGAAATGACAAAAAGTAGAAACATCAAGGAAGAACCAGATTCCTCTTCATGTGTTTGTTAACTGACTGTTCATTGTGAAAGGTTCCTCAGTTTGACAGTCTTTGATGGTCCACATTTGATGCTTATGGGGAATCTACATTTGTTTTCAGTAATGGATGTGAATTAAAATGTAAAGTGCAATACTTGAGCAAAAATGTACCTAAGCTGAAGTAACATTACTGACTTTCAAAAATATTCAAAGTGCATGTACACAAAAATTTACTCAATTACAGTAATGTGAGTAAATGTAATTAGTTACTTCCATTTCTTTGTTGCCAATACTAGTCTCTGCTCAGTAGCTACTGTGCAAATCTGATGTCTTCACACGACAGCCATCGTTAGCTAACACACTCATCAAAACACAAAGTCAGTCACAAGTATTGGTGATTAAATGATCATCAGTTACTAGGGGAAGAAAAACACATAAATGGCAGTCAGACAGATAAGACAGATAGTCTTATCTGTCTGACTGCCAAGAGGTGTGTTCCATCACCTGAAAGCCTTCTTTATGCACCACCAAACCTGTTTCTGCTGTTAATTTGTTTGCAAAAGGTGGCCTCTGACTGTCATGCATGAAATATTTGACAAAGTGACTCTCACAAACACAAAGTAAGGTCAGTGAAGTTAGTGGCCACAGTATTTAACAAAAACATTAAGCACATCATGTTACTGTACACTTCGTATTAGCATTACCACCTAGGTCTTTTATCAGTAGGTGGGCTAGGCCCCTCTCTCTGTCAGGTGAGACCAGCACCTGTATTTATTCATCTATAAAGGACTACTCCAAAAATTACCTCCTTACTGATCTTGAGCCCTGTGTCTGGGAAATGGAACCCAACACCTGTTCTCAGGACAGGCTGACACTATATGTTCCTGTAGTTAATACTGATCTTAGAAAGACAGCTTTCAGATATTTATTATTTATTTATTTGCACAATAAAAGCAAAACATCAGAACAAAAATGAAATAGCAATACATTGTGCATGTGAGATACAGAAAACCTGTAGGGGCTTATAGGAGAATCTCACCTCAAAATTTGATTACATAACAAAATCTACGTCAAGAAATGTCAACAAGCAAACAAAAAAAAAGCTACAAACAAAAAGAGCAACCACACACAAAAAAGAGCACAAACAAAAAAAAAGAGCACAAACAAAAATTTGCTCCTGTTATTTAAAATAATTTACAGAGCAGACTGAAACCCTAACACCATATCAATAGGTCAAATCAGTTCATCAATATCAATTCAAAATTTTTGTTAGAGGTTTTATTTTAGGTGTGGCTTTTTTTTTCATGATACTTGTATTTTTATTCCTTTTGTGTGTGTGTGTGTGTGTGTGTGTGTGTGTGTCTGTATATGTATGTATATATATATATATATATATATACAGACACACACACACATAGTGTGTCTATATATATATATATATATATGTGTGTGTGTGTGTGTGTCTATATATATATATATATATATATATATATATATATATATATATATATGTATATATATATAGACACACACACACATATGTCACGGGTAATTTAGTATGCATTTATCCATTATTTTTCATGCTGTTTATATGAATATATATTTAAGTCTGTCGTGTTAGTAGTATTTTTTATAGTTATATCGCTATGTCATTTTTCAGTCTGTATCAGATATCACTTGCAAATGAGATCTCGATCTAAGTGTGACTTCCTGTTTAGAAAGATCGATATAAATATAGATAATGACCACATCTACATATGGTTCAACCATACAAATTCTGCAACCAGAGAATGACAGTGTTCAATGACAATGACAATGTCTTAAAAAAAAAAAAAAAAAAAAAGTCAAAATTTAGTATATCTGAGTAGTATAATCTTATTATCATGTGCTGTATATTGCTATTGCATTACAACTGTACTTTCTTCTGTACCTTCTTCTGTATTGCAGATACCTGTTCCGCAGTGGAAATATAGAAACCAACGGTGATAAATTCTCCAACACTACTGTGGAGGTGCTTCCCAGCAATGTGAGGACCTTGCCTGTGTGTGTGTGTGTGTGTGTGTGTGTGTGTGTCTGTGTCTGTCTGTGTGTGTGTGTGTGTGTGTGTGTGCATTCTTTGGTTCCTTGACTGGCATTGATGAACAGGTCTTGGTTTCCGTCTCAGGTGTTAGTGCCTTGGGAAAGAGCGGCAAGGCAACAGGAAGCATACACCACAACAAGCTATCTGCTATCACTCCAACGACCTGGCTCTTACTCTGTTTGTGTGTTTGTGTGTGTCAGCTGACACTGCTCGTCACATCAAGGGGAAAAGTGGTCATGATGTCGGTGACCTCAAAGTAAAGCTAGACAGACATGGAATCGCTGTGTGGGAGATAAGGGGGAAACCAAGCTGAGCATGTTTAACTGTCGAGGAAAGAGTGCAAAAAGCTGAAGCATGCATTTGCAAAACAGCTACCCATTGAAGGACAAATTAGGTAACTGAAACTGAAGAATATTTCAAACACACAGGCTGTTTGTCATGATTTTACCTTTATGCCAATAAGTAGATGTGGTCGTAGGCATCCCTTTGTGGTGGCTTTTTCGAGATTAAATTCTTTAAATTCAAAATTAATATTTATATGCCATGTTGTTTGATATGCATTATGACATGCATTAGATGAGTGGTTTTCACAGTGTGGTCCAGGCCCTTTGAAACCTGAACAAATTCACTTGATTTTATTCACAGACACGGGAAATTATAATAACTATATTTATTATATAGTTATTATAATGAATATAGTTATTATATAGTTATTATATTCATTATTATATATTTGAACATAGATCATTGATATTAAAAGGATATATTTAAACATCAGATCATTGATGCTGGCTCTTGTGTTGGGACATCTTTTACAAGCATTTAATACTTAATACTAATCAAAAATATCTCTTGATATAAGGCTCCCTATATGGAAGAATCACATCAAATGGGGATCTGCAGATTTTTGAAAGTCAACTTGGGGGTCCACAACATGAATGGCTTGAAAAACTCTGTGTTAGGTGACCATCAGTCTAAACAAGCACAACATTTAATATATTATTACAGTATGGAGAATAGATCATATTAAACCAGCACTAGAAACATTTTTGAACTGATAGCAAAAAGGCAGAAAGGGTGTGAATGTGTGTGAGAATCTTAAGTGTGAAGTTGGGCATTGCTGAAAATAGAGTATTTGTGCTCAGCAAACCTTCCCTTGGTAAATAGATTTAAAAAAAGAAAAAAAAACACCAACAAAACATGTCTTTACACATACTGTTACAAGAAATGAGGCAAACTGTGGCAAATAGGCTACAAATGTCATTTACACTAGTGAAATACAAAGTTGTGATTTGTCTGCATATTCATGTCAGTTGATCCTCATAAAAGCCTGTTTGATACTTAACTAGACCCTGGAACTTAAATGGGAGGGCAAATGGTTAACAGCTTTCTGATAGTAGTTAATGATTAAGTTACCACACCCCTTTAATCTGTGGGATGTTGTTCAGTGGTGGCAGCTGGCAAAGCTTCTGGTATTTTTATCTCAGCCTGTCCTCACAGAACCAAGGTCAGAGAGATGTGATAGACAGCGTGGCTGCAGTTTTCTGAAATAAAAATAATACTTCCCTTTCTTTCTTCAGAGGTTCTCGCTTCAAGGACCTCTGAATGTGCAGAGCAGAAGTATCATATTGTGGAAAAGTTCATTTTTCACGTTTTTTTTTTTTTTGTTTTTTTTTTTTTGCTTCAGTTTTGATGATTACAGTTTATAGTTCATGAAAATCAAAAATCCAGTATCTCAAAATATTAGAATATTACATAAAGTCAATCAAAAAAAGATTTATAATACAGAAATGTCGACCTTCTGAAACGTATCTTCATTTATACACTCAATACTTAGTTGGGGCTCCTCTTGCATGAACGACTGCATCAGGGCGGTGTGGCATGGAGGTGATCAGCCTGTGGCTCTGCTGAGGTGTTAAGAAAGTGCTGCTTTGATAGCACTCTATATAGTTTCCCTCTCATATTTTTTTAAGGGGTTAAGTTGGATTTTGCTGTTATTGTAATCTAATCAGCCAAACCACGTTCATGATTGCAAATATTTGAAATGAAAATTGAGAGAAAAATGAAAAATACGCCGATAGTCATTTAAATGTGCTGTTTAACATCTTGTCAAATTGGTCAACTACAGAAGAGGATGAGGGTCAAGCAAAAAAGCTTAATCTCAGAATACAACAGCTTGCTATACCTGCCAAAAATACACTTAGATCTACCTTGTTACATGGTTTTGTTGAATAATCAATTCTGATAGGCCTATGAACCCATCCTTAGATCATTTACTTCTGAATAAAAACTGTTTCCTATCTAGTCGTGCACATCTGCACATCTTTCAGTGAGTCAGGCAAACAATGAGAACCATGTAGACTCGTTCAGTTTTGTGTTTATTCCTTGGTTTTGGGTCCTCACTTCAATGCAGTTTTACACAGTTCACCTTTAATTTATTTTGAAACCTTTGCCCAGTGTAGCCATGGATGCTAGCGACAGATATTTCAGTGGTTACATTTCTGCTGAAATATCTTTTCTAGAAGCTCATAAAAGGTTAAAGGACAAGTTCGCTATTTTGGAACCCTGATCCTATTCACAGATTGTCATCAGGCTCAGATGGAGAGACCATAATTTCACCAGTCGCTTCAGTGCTGATTATCGATGAAGTGCAGGCTCCTGCACAGCTACAACAGCGGTCAGTGAGGCAATCGTAAATGGCTTTGAAAAACGAAGATAGCGCTGCTTTTCTGAAACGGCAAGCCGAGCAGGAGCCTGCAGCACATCGATATCAGCTTCAATACTGTGCACATGGCTGTTCACCCAACACTTGCTAAGAGGTTTCTACAATGTCTTAGCAGTAGTGCAGTAGTGCACAGATGTGACGTGGCAAAATCAGACCAAACTAATCAGGTCTGAGGTGTTTCGGTAAATTGAGAATCCTGTGATGTTCTTTTATATTAATGTCTTTTGTACGACTGTCTTGTTTCTCTCTTCAGGCATCAGGGCGAGACAAACTGGTTGCCAGCTCATCTCAGTACAAACAATCAGATAGCGGGTTCATCATTATCGGTAGGTGAATACAATATCAATTATCTACTATGAGTCAGTCACTGTCTGTTTCTCTGATACATGCTGTGTCCATGCCTGTCATCACCAGAACACACACATACACACACACACACACACACACACACACACACACACACACACACACACACACACACACACACACACACACATCCTGTGGCTTGGAAAATGATAAAGAGATACAGTCTCAGATACGAGAGACGATACGATATGATAAATTGTTTTTTTGTCACTGACGACTAAGCACAGTCCTTAGGGTGCGCCCAGTATCAGTTTTTGACAGCCAATGCTATTATTTATTATAACTTCTAAAGTAAAATTTAACTTTTTGGTTGTTTAGTTTGTTACATGAGTCATGGTAGTGAAATATCCTCATTAGTTGCTCTGTGCTCCCCTGGGCTGCTAATCCACAATACTTAATATCCATCTTTCCATTCATTTGAATATTACAGCAAAACCAGTCTCAAAATAACAAATCCCAGTGCCGATTTGTTTCATATAATTACAATTCAGGTTGTTCTTGCACCAGATTCTTCTGGTATTAAGGTTACTATGCAGACGTTTCTTGCAGATGGTAGCTGCTGGATCTACTTTTGTGTTAAAGAAAAGAGCGGTTTCATTTACTTAAAAAAATGGGTTCTTATATTGGCATAATCCATTTTATGTTTGTTTATGCACTGAAAGTGTTATTTTCAGGAGCTGTTTTGCTGCACTGTAGAAGTGAAAGGAGAGTTACAAATCCAGTATTGTGGATTAGCAGCCTAGGGGAGCACAGGGTACCTAATATATATAATATAATTATATATAATATAAGATATTTCACCACCATGTGGACTATAATATCCAGTTAACTATACAACCTAAAACTCTACCAAAGTTCACTTTTGCTTTAAGAACTGTTTTTATGGCATTTGTGCTTGTGGAGAGAGAGAGGCAAGTGTGAAGAAAGAAGGGAGTGGCATGGGACAAAGGTCTCAGGCCGGATAGAAACCAAGGACTTGGTGTTAACATAGTACACACTTTAAACCACTGAGCCACCAGAATGCCCACAATACCATTATTTTTAATTGAAGCTGGCCATAATTAGCATTTTGTGCCAATGTTCAGAATATTTTAAAATATAATCCTTTTTTTTACCCTAAAACTTCAAAATAAAAATGAAGGTATTCAGTGTTATCCTTACAATCTTACTCGTCAGGGTAGAAACGCAGTTGAAATAACATTCAAATCAGGATGGGACAATTAAACTCTCCACCCCGAGTCTGACTAATGATATTCTTTTGAATGTTAGCAGTCACCTTTTGACAGGTGAGGCAGGTTTCACTGCAGGTTTGGCCGACTATGCAGAAAACATTCCAATGATTTTACACAACACACATCTGATGAAAATGGTGGGGGCTTATCTCATGTGCTTTGTTTGCTTTTCACCCTATATGCCTGTGACATGCTTTCTCTGTGTTGTGTTTGTGTGTAAGGTATGTTCCAAGACGGGATAGCTGAGGGTCAGATTGAGGCAGCGCTGCAGCCAATCTCAGCTTTACGCCTGGTGGTTCAGTCCGACTCTGACGTCTGGGTTCTACTGAGCGAGGTCTCATCTCAATGTGCTTCTGTTTGTGTCTGACTTTGCATGTGTTTGTGTGTATGCTCAGTTACATAAGATTTCAGTCCTTTTCAAAGAGAACTGTACAGCAGTTCATTAGAGGTGAGAACTACATGAAATGACCTCAGAAAGCAAAGGTTTATGATTATAATGGCATTGATGTTGACCTCTAGCAATTCTTCATGCTTGAAAGCCTATAACAACAAAAATGAAGCATGGGTAAACTGCAGTCTGGACCGATGCTCATATTCAGCTACTCTGAGGTGACACAGAGCACAGACAAGTTGATCACATGAAGCTCATGTTACGTTATGTTAAGTCCTCATTTTCTTATTTTTGAGCTACAGCTAGTCGGCTTGTGTATTCCTTTGAATACATCCTGGCACTGGCCTGATGCCACTTGGGCGTTTTTACTTTGACTAAGGAGGACATTTTTTCCTTTTTTTTCACTACCATAACAATGCCCAAAAAGAGTCAGTTTCATCTGTCTGAGAATATAAATAACACACTGACTGCCAACAGGTGGATTCAGCACAGGGATAAAAGCCTTCACGGATATGACACTATTTAAAATTCTGCTTGACCCAAAAGTTTTGGCAGTACCCACTTAAGGAGACACTCACACTATTATGTTAGCTGTTACTGAAAATGGAGAAGGTGGCTGTGGCCCCTAGCTGTTCTGTAGCACAGTAGTGGTGCTATCTTCCTCTCATTGTCAGTGAGTGCTGGATACTGGCTGGATGCTCCAAATGCTAACTGTTAGCCTCCTGCCACTGAGGTGGACTCCTGTTATCAAAAATGCCAGGAGCTAATAATCAGTTTCAGTGGGGGGTGGGGCAACAGATTACTTTACTTTAACTTGTTTGAACAGCTGAACTGGACATGCGGTTCCCACTAACGTAAGGGACTAACATATCAGATGTTTTTGTGGGTTTACATGTTCAGTTGTGAGACTAGTTCAAACTCAAGTATTTGATGTTGATTGAAAGGTCTGTGGGTGGTGGTATGATACCATATAGATGTTTTGTGCATACAGTTTAAAATTTAAAGTAGGCAGTGTCATTTCCATACATTACTTTGTTCATGTATATATGTATATATGCATGTATGTGTGTGTGTGTGTGTGTATGTGTGCAATTCAAAAAATAGTAATAAGGCTTTCATTCTCTATTTCCTAATAGATATGATATAGCAAAACAATTTACTGAACTCAAAGTTATTCAGTGATGTGGTGTTTCTGTGTGCTATTCAATGTAATAATTGATTGGACTGAGTGCATGTGGGATTAAAGCACCCCATCCTTGCTTAATGCTCACTCTTGTTCCCATCTGTCAGATCTCCATTAAAGTTTGATGGCTGAAGACAGCAGAGGGGAAACAAGACACGTGGCGTGTGTTCCAGCCTAGCACTACACCTGGGCAGACTGCTCACCCTGTTGCACAAACCCTTCCATTACAGGGACATTTTTTACAAGGACTTCTGAAGTGCCTTAACCAACTGTGATGGTGGAGGAATTGACCCATGTTTGCTGGGTCTGCTCTGAGCTGGCTGCAGTCATTTGCTTTCAGTTGAATTGACTGAATAGCAGCACAAATGACATTCAGTTTTTAAATTTGGAAGGAACTCCATTTTCTGAATTGACTGAATCAACCCCACCCCTGAGTGCTGATTTGGGACAACTTTTTGTCTCAAGACACTCTAGTGACCAAAGAGACAGTTTTCAAAAGATCAAGAGCCACTCCAAAGAATAGTAATTTATTATTTTATGATTATGTTTTTGTTTAAACAAATAAACAATGACTGGTAACATGTTGTTGTGTATTTTATGTCAACAGTGAAGTTTATGTAGGCCTACATTTGAAACGTTACATGAAGCGTGAAATGTTACCAGGTTCACAACACAAATACTGTTTGTGCCAAATCACATAGACTGTGCACATTCACTACATCAAATATGTGCTTCATTCTCAACACCAAGACAAGCTAGAACAACAATCACTCAAGACTAGTTTCAGGGTCTGGTAGGTCTTGTTAGCTCTGTTGTACAACTGGTGTGAAATGTTAAGAAAACAGGGATGAACACGGTTTGGGACTTAAACCCAGCCGGGTCTTTCAACCTTCAGTCTGGTTTCATTGCTATGGATCTCAAACAAATTCTGGCAATGCTAGGCCAAGTATCCCCTTGTTTTAGAGAGCTAAGGGTTTTGTCTTTGTATTGGACCATTTTGATACCAAATAAGTGTTTTCGTCCAGGTTTTTATTCTTAGCAGGGTGGAAACGCCTGTGAAACAGCAAGGTAGATGATGGAACACAAACTCTTCACTGCAACACTAATAATTACAAATAACATCATACCCATCGTACTTGAGGCTGATTACACTGACATTTGATGTTACAGAAGTCCAGTGTTAGACCGAGTATACCAGTTTAACACCTGTACATTCAGCATAAAAATACCAGTAACTCCACTGAAGGAATATGGATGACTTAGACATAAGCAATCAGTTGTACAACCAGAGTGAAGAGGGCCCGAAGCTAAAATAAAGACTCTACTATGTTATCAGACACAGGGAGTATAGAGGGAACAAGGCCAAAGACATAAAGACACCACAGAGGAAACCAGAGTTTAGGGCTGTCCAAACACTGCCATTCACTCAGAATGGAGCAGAATATCCAAATTGATGTGTTGAGGTCAACACTATTGCACTTAAAACTCTGTCCTCTGGTCTCCACCTTGGCTATGGGCAAAGCTACTACTATGTATACATCACTGACTGCCTGTGCCTGCAGACTATGGATCAGGTCTTGTTTCCCAAACACATCTTAAAATTGGGATGATCTCTGTCTATTTTCCTCCAAAGGAACAAAATGGATCTAGGCAGCAAGATGTTCATGGGAAACCAGGAGCTGTATGTCAACTGAGTATGGACGAACCTGTTACTCCTGTTGAAACGAGCAACAATGATAGTACAGTACATTTAGCAGTTGACATACACCTCTTATGTTTTCATTTGGAACAAATACCATCTCTGTGAAACGGCAGAACTCAAGGCAGTGGCTCACTTGTCCTTGCGAGCACCCTTAGTGACCCTGCGAGCATGTGAAATACAAACTTTGTTAGAGAAACGTCATTACCACAGATGTCATCAAAAAGTCATAAACACTTTATTAAACCAAAAAACATTTGAAATTAGCAACATAAACCAGTTATGTGTAAACAATGTACAAACAATACAGGGTTAAGATAACTTTCAAGAGCTCACAGATGTACTTTCGTCAACAAAAGCTGCATAAAATACAATATGCATATTTGCTTATGACTAGTTGAGAGGTTAATTTGAAAATCAAAGCTGGGCTTTTGACAGTTTAATATTTAGCACTTACACCAGACTCACTTTATGCTCAAATGAAATTGAAACATCAGGACCTTGCCTACAAAAAAAAAAGACCAGTAACTGTGCTATGTAACAAGTGCAGTCTGGTCCACATTAGCCAGAAGCTGCAACAACATGGCAACAACAACAAAAATATGACACTGTTGAACTGAAAAGACAAAGACAAGGCAGTCTTCAATGGGCCTTTAAACACTCCCTCCTCTCTAAGGAAGCAGCAACAATGTAACCAATTGTACAGTAAAACAAAATGAAAATCAAACTCTAAGATACAACAATGGTAATGGCAGCAATACTGAATAATAAATAAAAGAAAAAGGGTAAGTTTAACGTAAACATTTGATGTCTGAGCTATATAAAAATCTTTTAGATTGGCGGTGGTTTGGGAAGGAGGGGATGTATGAAACAACACCGACTGTACAGGTTCTTAACATACTGAGAGCAAACAGTGACACTAAGGTACAAAACATGAACCAGCTTTGGGTATGGGTGTTAACTTTAGTTTGTGCTCTTGTCCTATCATTCCCCCCCGTTTGTAATTACAGCGAATTCTTTCTAATAATGCAAAATGCTTTACTTTTGTCAGTCCTCCGCCAGTCACTTAACTGCATCATCTTGTATCGACATGAAGACTTCACTTTAAAATGTACAATTTTAAAACTGAGCCTTTGTTCATTCATCTCTACTTTGGAACAAGATATACCATATTTCCCCAATTAATCGCCTGGCCACAAACAGCCTATTAAACGGCCACCTGAATAACCGCTGGGGCGATTATTTGCATTATATTGAGGTAACCCAAAATAAGGCTATTCACCTTATTTTTGCAGAAGTAAACAGTTAGCCACACAATAACTGTGCGGCACTTGCATTTTCTGTCAAAATAAGAGAGCTAGCTAACGTTAGAAAAAAGGGTGTACTGTAATCTTAAATCGACCGACTAAAAATATGTTGCACAGTAACTGTCATCACAAAAATGGCCTGGTGCAGGTCTGTGCAAAAATAAATAAAGGCCTGCAGCAAATAGCTGCCTGGCTCTTTTAAACGCCTGGGGTCCAAGTTGATTTTGCGTATTAAACACCCGGGCAATTAATTGGGGAAATACGGTAGTCCACTTTTTCAGCCACATATTTTGTACAATGTGTGTGTTTGCTCTCTACAACACTGTATGTTAGGAACCGGTGGGAAATGAGGACTGGGGGAATGGACACTCAAAAAGCGACGGGCAGCTTTGAGGAGGGTTAGAGGGTTCGAGTCAGGGTGTTGGAAGGGGGTAGGTGGTGTGGGTGCAGGGTTGGGGCTCACAGCGACAGTCAGGAGTGGATCTGAGCTGTAGCCAAGACTGGAGCTACGCCTGACTGAGCAGCACCAAGGGGCTCATGGTGGAGATGAGCTACAGAGTCCAATGATACAGGGGCCTGGGTTCATGTTTGGGGACCTGGGGAAAGGGACGGGGAGGGACGGGGAGGGGGCTCTAGGTCAAAGCTCTTCTTACTTTCGTTTGCTCTTGGTGTCAGTGGTCTGGAAGACACTGGAGGCAGACATGAGGTTCTCAATGTACTGACCCAGAACCTGGTTCTCCGACTTCAGCTTCAGGTTCTCTTCTTTTACAGCGTCCACCCGTGCAGACAGGTCTGAACACAGCGAGAGATGGAACCATTATCTCCAGCAACATTTTTAGAAGTTAAATTATTATTCCTAGAAGGGGAAACTGCAACTAAGAGAGGCACATCCACATGAAAAAAAAAAAAACAAAAGGAGCTTTTAGCTAGAGCTAGCTTCAGCATGACTCATTATGCTAATGAGGACACCAATCGAGCAGGTTAATTCAGCTGCAAATATTTACGTCTACCTGCTTGTCTACTTGTCTAAATGGCTGATTTTATCATTAAGACATGCATCTGAACTTTTTGAACTGGAGCACTCCCAGAGGTGGCAGGATTAGCATTCCTGCGTGCAAGCACTATTCAAACTCATAAAACTCATAAGTGCCAAGGGGTGCAAAGATCCTACACATGTCCCGCTGCATTACAGGTAAATGTACACAAAAGATAATTTTTTTTTTTTTTTCTATTTGAGGTTACACTGCAGCCATCAAACAACAGTATGTTGGCTTGGAATATTTCACTCGGTGCAAGTGTGATGGAGCTTCACTAAAGCTGTAACCAGCAGATACACAATATGAATGTGGCACTCTCCTACTATATGGAAAAATGCTTTCTCCTAACGTACAGGTTACTTAGGTGTTCACCAGAATTCAAGGGGTTAAAGCATCAAGGAGTAATAATAGAGTTGATGACATCAGTTTTTCCTCATTAATATGCCTTGTATGCAGCGATGTGTTTGAAATCCTCAACACATCATTCACTCTGTACAGAGAGCCTGTGGTGTGAGGCTGAATTTTCTGTTATGGGCTGCTGGTCTTGAGTTATTGTGCCTATTGTGCCAAGAATGTGCCTACGCGCAAACAGACACATGTCACCATGACAACCCGCTGTCCCTCATATCGTGTGCCATTGTGCATGGACATAAAACATCAGCACGTATCAGCCTTAAAGGACCATCCCAGTGTTTTTGCATGCTCAGTGTAATCCACTAAATGTACAAGCGCCATGTTTCTGCTAACCCAAAGCAAGCAGTCATATTTTACAAGTCCCAAAGCATCTTTTTATCTAGATGTTGGTGTCTATTCATTCCACTATGCTCTGAAAATGAACTTTCAGAGACTTCCAGCTTTCTTGATATCCATACTCCATCATCATAATAAAGCTGTCCACAGAGGCAGAACACTATAAAGGTGGCTGTTTCAACCAAAAAAAAATCAAATTTGAAAAAATCAAGGGATTTAGATGACATGCTGTGAAGTCTTTAGTAGCCAAAGAAATTAAACTTTTGGTTTTTAGCTCAGAAATCCTAATTTCATAAGTGTGTGTCCCATTGACTAACAGCAACATTGTACTCAAAAATCAAGTAGATATAAGTTTGTTTGGGCATTTTGATGGTAAAAAGACATCACATGCAGGGATGTTGCCATGCCCTGGTGTTGGGTGACCTGAAGTTGCTAGACAAATAACTGGGATTAAGACAAATAACTTTAGAGTAACTGCTACTGTTGCTGTTGTGTGTGTGTGCGCGTGTCCACCTCACCCTCCAGAGTGTGCTGAAGCTCCAACACCTGGTTGATGAGCCTTGTCTTTTCCTCCAGCTCAGCCTGGTTCTCCATGTCACCTGCAACACATGCAGCCACGGGACTGTCACGCACAGTATTCTGCTTTACATGTCATCTACAAATAGGCTGTGTGTGTGTGTGTGTGTGTGTGTGTGTGTGTGTGGCCATACCATCGTCTGAGCTCATGGTGAAGTACTCGTGTTCCTTTTTGGAATGCAGGGCTGCGACTCTGACGGACACTGAAAAGAGTTGTAAACAAATTTTGCACAGTGAACTTCACTCCGAACCGCATCCATTAAAAGTGGTTCTTGTATGCCGCCTTGCTTCTCAGTTCATCGTACACCCGCAAGAACATGACCTCAACCTTTTCTGAATCGTTAGGAGACACTTAACAGTTCGGCGCACATCCGAGCAGCATTTTATGTCTAGAAAAGATCCATTTTTGAGTTGATTCGCTTGTGGCTCCCAGCCTCCCACGGCGATCTTCCCTCACGCAGCGCTAATGTTACACCGTGAAGGGCGGCACGAGCGTGTCAGCCACTTTGGAAGTTGAAATTTCGTTGAATGAAAAGCTATTTGGAGATCACTTGTTAGCCGAATTTATCCGAGGATACCCCTGTTTCATCACATCTCTGAAGTCATACTGTAGCTACAACCTGGGAATGGAAGATATACATGTTAGCATAATGTGATATATATCTGATCGAGCCGTCAGTGTCTCCCAGAAGTGAACGGTGGCACACCTCGAGTCTGGCTCCATCACACACCGAGGAGTCAAAAATCAGAAAACATTGTAGCCTGCCGCAAAACTTACAAGGGTTGAGCCAACTGAACACACTATATGACACTGCTCCGAGCCTACCGGTGGTTCTTGTGACCGGGTTCTCCAGCTTGGTAAAGCTGGCACAGGCCACCAGCTGGCGGAACAAAACAAACCTTCAAGTCGGCCTACTCTTAGCTTGTTACCGCTAGCTGTTAGCAACCACCAGCCGGACGCCATGTAACATTAGCTTCAAAACTACAAACTAGCCAGTTAAACAATATGGCAAATTTGGCGCACATACCTCGAGACGAGGAAAAAATGAATAAACGCTGCGCCGAAGTGCAGAAAACGTCAGTGTCAGTCGTCTATCAGCACAGCACGCTAACCTCCAATATTGTTCAATATGTCCGGTTATCAGACTGGACACTACGCTGCACCGCCGACAGAGGGCGCTGATACAAAACTCCTCTTCTTCGTCCTCTTCAGTTTGTGTCAACTCTGCTGGCAGGAGGGCACAGTTAGGCTCTGTGGCCCAAAGGCGGTGTCTGACAAAGCCAGCACTGTCCAACAGGCCACTGCCAGAAACTCTGAGTCATTTCATTTATTTGCTCTGCAATAAATGAACCTGAACCTCAATGCAGACCAGGCAGGCAGGTATGGCGAAACAAGAGACTAATGAAAGTTTATTTATTTATTCATTCATTCATTCATTTAATCATTTACTGGTAGGCCCCAGTATCCTCTTTGCCTCATGAATTGTGGAGGTGTGTAGCAAAGGCAGTAAACATAGCATGGAATCCACCGTTGTGATACTGTCAAAATCTAAATGATCAGTTATATTTACACTACTTTCAAGTTGTAGAAACGAAATGTCATCCGACTCCTCTGACTATGAGTGAAATGCAGCCTGAGAACACAACAAATATGCACAAAAAAACCCACTAACATTGTAGGTGCATACAGAGGTGACACAAGACTAAAAGATTTGGTGAGGTTCATCAAATTTTTGGTGTGTTTCTGAATTGGACAGCAGACATGGATGTTAATTCAAAAAGACTTTGGGTCATCCATGTTCCATTGTGTAATACTAGTGTCACACTAGGCTGATTACTCAACATTGTCTATGTATACTGATGTGTTAACAGGAAGAACTGGCTCAAATGGTCTACCGGGGACACATGGATAATTTAGTGTCTGTTATTGCCAATGAAAGTCTAACAAAAGCCTCATATTTGTTACTTTGAAAGATACATTTGTCAATCACATTTACATTGGAAAAACATGTTCAAAATTAAGTATAACTTTTCATAAAAGTCCAAAAACAAAACAAAACCAAAAAAAAAAAAAAAAAAAAAAAAAACGGATCTAATTTTATGACTTAAGTTAAAAGTTAAGTTAAAAAAGCTCAGAAACGGCTGTATTTCTTAAGGAAACTTAAGAAAGCAAAATTCCCACGCCAAGTTCTTGTCAGCTTCTACAAAGGAGCGATTGAAAGCATCCTGACTGGAAACATCACAAACTGGCATGGGATGTGCACGGCCCAGGACAGGAAGACTCTGCAACGAGTGATTAAAACTGCCCAAAACATCATTGGCACCCATCTACCAAGCATCAGTGATATCGGGGAGGTGAGGTGCCTGCACAGAGCCAAAAGGATCCTAAAAGACAACACCCACCCCAGCCACAGCCTGTTCACCCTGCTGCCATCAGGCAAAAGATACAGAAGTATTCGCTGCCGTACCACCAGACTACAGAGCAGCTTCTTCCCTCAGGCTGTGAGACTACTAAATGCACCATCTGCACTCCTCCATGTTTAATAATTTTATTTTCTATACAATCAATTAATCAATCAAGAGGGAACCACACTTTAATTTTATTATTCAACCTGTTGTATAATGACAAATAAACTTCCTTGTATCCTTGTATCCTTGTATCCTTGACTTAAGCTTGAAAAACTTTTGGTTTTCTAATTCAGTGCATATACAGCACGTTTACAGTTGAGCAGTCATTGTGCATTTGTGATTGCAGCTGTACAGCAAGTGTGTTTTGAGAAAACCTCCCATTCTGCAGGTATGCTGTATGTACTTGGTTGTAGGTGTGTGTGCATAGCTTGATGAACCTGGAAACACAGGCCACAGCACACACACACACACACACACACACACACACACAGTCAACCAGGATGTTAGCGCATCTTCATTTGGATTCAACTATTCTGAAGCCAAAGCTATCAAGTCAAATGTCTGCCACTTTTGCCTCAGTTTTGCAGCAGGTCCATTGTTACAATCCCCTCCATTGTCACCAGCTGTATACAGCCTGGCAGACCAACACATCAGTCCACCGCCAAATGTCTCTTTTGGTGTCATGCTGTCTTACTGTGCTCGGAAAGTTCTCTCAAACTCTGGCGGTCCAGTGACGATGGGCGGCATGATCTTATGGGCGATTCTGGATTTTCCGACTTGCCTGGCCAGGTAGCCTGAGAGGGGACAATGGCTTAGTAGTGACACCTTCTCATAAGAACGACTCAAGAACTCCATTCACAGTATTTGTGCAGTAGAACCATGTTTTTAGCCCTTCATACCTAAGATGGATAAACATTTTGGAACAACATTCATGAAGAACAGAACATTCTTGCAACATTCTTGGTAGAGAGGACAATAACAGTAAAATCAAACAATTCCTCTCACAGAAGCCTGGTAGTCTGTAGACCCTACTATCGGACAAACTACTAGAACAGGAGACTGAACTGTACTGTGTATTTTGTTTGCATTTTCTATAAACATTCTTTGCTCATTGGATCTCTGTATAAGATGGTGAGATTTTAACAGCAGTGAAACCACCTGATTAAGAATTAATTTAAAAAAAGGGACAAAAGGTATGTCAGCTGTTGCCACACTGTACAACCTCTGCCCCATGTTGGCACGACTCACCCAAAAAACCACCTCCCACACAGATAAGTCAACATGAGGCAAAGAGCAACTTGGTAAATAAGAAGTCTCCCTTCCTTTGCACTTGTAGTATGTAACACCTGAGGAGCTTACCCATTTGCAGGGCAGACAGAAGGGTCACTGCAGCCAGCAGAAGAGGGGACTCGGTTGCCATTGCAATGCTGAAAATACAGGATCTATTTCCTTCCTTGCTGTTTGTTCAAACTAGGATTTATGTAACAACTGGAATGCCGTGTGTGTCCTGAGGGAAATTAGGTGAGGCACAGCCCATCAACAAGCAAAGTCATGTCATATTACCCAAGCACGCCCACAGCAGGAGGAACAGTTTAGTTACTAAATAAACCAGAGAAAGACTGCACATCGCTTAATTTTAAGATTTTGAAGTAGAGACCGGATGAGAGCTGCTTTCCTGTCCTCTGCCCCATTAAACTCATCAACTATCCAGGTATGCATCTTAATTCATGTTTTACATTTTTACACAGTCAACATTTAGCAAACAGTTGTGTTGCACCTCAAGAATTCTTGCTCCTCTGCTTCACCATCCTCCTCTCCATCTTCATCTCCCACCTAGTCTCTCGTCTCTCTCTCTCTCTGTTGTGTGTGTGCTGTGTGAAGAGGTTCTACTGGAGGGATGGAGCTCCATTCTTCCATATGATCCTGTACATAGAGAGGGATATTATAGTAGGACTACAGTGCATAAAGGCATAAATGGCTGCTCCATATGAACAATATTAGTGTAACTAGGAGAACAACTGAATTTTTATTTATTTATTTATTTATTTTTATTACATGGATAGATTATCCAAACTCTACAAAAAATGTGTGATTCTCACTTTGGTATGTCCTTGTTGTAAGCAGTGACTAGCAGGACTTAACAGTTCAATTTCTCTCTGACCAACCAGTGGTCTGTAGCATTTCACATCACATTTTACCGTCTGCTCAGATCACCGGGAACTTCAGCAGAGGTTGTTCTGAAAATACTATCTGATACCAGATACTATCCCAAACCTTTGCCTAA
This sequence comes from Myripristis murdjan, assembly GCF_902150065.1. Taxonomy (NCBI): domain Eukaryota; kingdom Metazoa; phylum Chordata; class Actinopteri; order Holocentriformes; family Holocentridae; genus Myripristis; species Myripristis murdjan. The sequence goes on from NC_043989.1 coordinate 30,821,618, forward strand.
TTGAAAACCAAAAAAGCAGGAAGAGCTGAAGTGAGCAGAGTAGATACAGTGTAATGGAAAAGTTCCCCTATGACACTTTATTTTGTTTTGTCTTTTAATTTGTCACCTGTCTGTAGACCAGTCAATTGAGCCTTGAATACACAACTTAGATATAGTACAGCAGTCCTCTCCAGATTGTCTGGTGTGCTTCCTAGCCAAATCCATCCATGACACATAAAGTCCACACAAATATTCAGAACTGTCAAAATGACATTTTTATGTTCACATGACACAATCACTCATACCTTATCATGAGCTTGGTATATTTTTGATTTTTGATTTTGAGTTACTTTTATTAAAGCTGATGTAGCCTAATTAGTTTAATGCCAACTAACAACACATACACTGAACACTTAGTTTAGGCTATTAAAACACACATTAAGTCAGGCAAGGGTCATGTCACACACTTGTTTTGTGGCTGGTATACTCCTAACTTTAATGTTACTGTATGGTACTAAAACTAAAAGTTTAGTGTGCCTGCAGTGGACTTACTGTCATTGATAAATAAGCATTTCTTTGACCATTCACTGATTCTTGGGAATTTGGATAAAACAGGTTTTAATTTTGAAAAAAAAAAAAGTGTGTTAAATAACAAAATCTGAAGGTATATCATTATAGGCCAAGGTCTTGGCTGTTCAGCAATGTACCGGTGCAACCTCCTCATTTTGCATTTTTTTCATAAAATAGGTTTTTCCAGTTATTAGGCTACTTTGTTTTTGTCAACACCGTCACCGTAATGTTTTTTTTTTTTTTTTAATTTGAAAAACATACTTTTGTATTAAAGAGACTATTACTTTAATAACTCAACAGCACCAAAGAAACATATTGTAAGCATATTCATTTAAAACAAATATAATTGCCTCTGACGGTGGTGACACTAATCTGATGGTGGTGACAGTCACCTCATTAAAACATACATTTCCAAAATTTATACCACTCAAGTCAATGGCTTCTTGCTTAACAACTTAATTTAACTATTTGGTACAAAAAATAACAATCCTGAGCTCTGTTATAAGGATTTTTCAGACTTCAGTCATCACCGTCAGACAGAAAACCTGACGGTGTGGACGTCTGACGGTGGTGACAAAAACCTGCTCTTTCACATGATAAGCATGAGTTGTTCACATTAGCCAGCTTGTTTTCGCCCTGTTGCTACCTGCATCAGACCTCTTCTTAAAAAGTATACATTTATTCCATAATTTAATCTAATATTTTTTATACAAAAGTGATGGTGTTGACAACTTATGGTAGTGACAGTAGCAGTGTCCAAAAATATGAAGAGATTTAAGAGAAAATAGCAAACTTCCAGGAGACTGGGTGGTCTTGAAGCATGCAGTAGAGCTGAAGGTTTGAAAAGAGCTCCTCGGGAATGTAATTGACCTTGTAGTTTTTTTATTATTATTTTTTAAATATATATCTGACGGTGGTGACGAATATCTGGGACACATTTTGAGCAACCACAAAATAATAGTAAATATTGTTCAAAACCCATCGTTTGTAGTTTTTAATACATATTATGATGTACTCTTTCATGTGGTAAAGATATTATTCAATGAAATTATTACTTTATGTTGTTTTAATCAAGTTGAAGTCCTCCTATCCGAGGACAACTGGTTTTGTAGGCCATGGGCCCACATATAATCTAATTTTTATTAATTTGTATTAATATAAATTAATACAAATTAAAAATAAACCTATAAAAGAACCTTACAAATGTGCAAAGGACCCCCTGATTATGCCCTTGATTCTTTTTATTCATTAAAATGTTGTAAATTTCCAGCAGAAATAGCATTTTTCTCAGTGGGACGTGATTTATCCAAATTCTCAAGAATCAGTGCATTACTTTAAGGAGATTATATCACAAGCAACACTGTCACTCATGATGTGAACTTTCAAGAACATCACTTCTGTTTCTTGACACACCTGCCTGTCATTGGCTACATGACACACACACAGTGGTATTTAGGGTTTCTGTAATTTTGATTTCTGTGTTCTTTTTGTACTATGAGTGTATTTGGATGCTGGATATTTCTACAGTGCAGGTATGACTTTTACTTTAGCAGAAGATCAAAGTATGTCTTTCATCACTGGCCATGAAACTCACATTCATCTGTGTCTATAAACATTTACCTTTCAGTATAAAATTCTAAGCAATTTCAATTTGACTACAGAATTCCCAAATGTCCCTGAATGTCTCAGTGGTCACTAGCACAGCTGCCACTACATCCCAGCCTTTGCCTCAAACACCAAAGCAAGTCCCTAGCAATCACCCCAAACACCGTAGCAACCCCACAGCAACCATCCAGAACAGCATAGCAACTGTCTAGCAACACCTTAGCAACCATTAGGAACACAATAGCAACTGCCTAGCAACCACCAAGAACACCATAGCAACTGTCTAGCAACACCCCAGCAACCATTGGGAACACCATAGCAACCGCCTAGCAATGCCCTAGCAACCACAAAGAACACCATAGCAACCGCCTAGTAAGGCCCTAGCAACCACAAAGAACACCACAGCAACTGCCTAGCAGCACCTTATAAACCATCAGGAACACCATAGCAACTGCCTAGCAATGTCTTAGACACCAATAGGTACACCATAGCAACCGCCTTGCAACACCTTAGCAACCATCAGGAACTCCATAGGAACCGCTTAGCAATCACCCAGAATATCATAGCAACTATCTACACGATAGCAGCTGCCCACAGACATCATAGTGGCCACTGAAAGGATGATAAAAACTGCCTGGAAAATACCCGGCCCACAGTAACTGCCTTCAAGCCCTCTAACAAAACTACACAACCTACAAACGGCATAGGGCTGGCAGTTTACCACATGGCCACATGGTCAGCAACGGTGGCAAGCACATTTAAAGTTTCTTCAGATACTTAAGCTAAGTCTAGTTTAATTTTAAAATAGCTTAATTTGTATACTTTTAATATGAATACAAAGGCTTCACTATAGTAGGTTGTCTTTGTTATTTATCTGATGTATAAGAGATGTGGATTAAACAGCTCAACCAAACTCTAGTTACACTAAGTTTAAGTCTAAACTCATATAGTAGATATTTATTGATTGTCAAATAAATTACCCGACATGCAACTTTTAGCAACCAAGCTTAATTTCATCCACTAAGCCTATAGATGACATTTATAGGAAACGCCACTGCTCAGTCTACGAAATTTCCAGTAGATTACTAAGAGAGTGATTGGTCTGTTCTGATCAAAACAATATTTTGTAAAGTGCCTGCATTTTTTACATCCAGTTGGTATTATGCTTTTTTTTTTTTTAAGAAGTCTCAGTTTTTCAATAGTAAAATTGAGCCTTGTTAAATAGTTTCACTACTAAAAAGCTATTTGATTCAGAAAACAGCGATGATACAACCACACTACTGAGAAATGCCATTTAAGTTAAACTAGTAACGTCGCTACTTGTAACTCTGATGCAGGCTAAGTCAGAGACTTTGTTCTGATTAAATAATAATAATAATAATAATAATAATTAAAAAAAAAAACTTTATTAAGTAACTGTTTTTTCTACACCTGGTTGGTATTATTATGCTGTTTTTTGAAGAATGCTTACTTTTCACTGTTGCTACACTTAAAATTTCAAATAAGTGTGAAGCCATGTTCATATCATCTATTGTATCGCTAATGACGTATGTGGCATAAATATCAAGATATAAGATTTTGTCCATATCGTAACAGAAACAGAACTGTGGTTGAGGCAGTAACTGGTCAAGCAGTAGCTCAACAACTACTGAAATAAAGTATTTTAAGTCAGTGGTTCTCTGTGTCAGGGGACTCCTCTGTTTGTTTGTTTTTGTTTTCTGAGAACCACTGCTGTAGAGTAATGTCTTCATGGAAAGTATTCAAGGTAAAAATGAATGAACTCCAGCCAAGGAGAAACTCTAAAGTGACAGTTTGGATCAGGGAAGGAGTTAAAAACCAGACATGGTTGATGTATTACACTCACCTGGACCAGCAAACACTGCTATATGGGTAAGAATCTGAACTTTTCTTTTCAGTTTACATCCACAGCTTTTATTATGGCGTTTACTCTGCAACAACTTTCAGTCCTGTTGTAATGAAGCTCAAGAGACCATATGTCACAATATTTCAAAAGAATGGAGTAAATAGATTTCAGTGAGCATATTAATGGCTGGGTAAGGAATAGATATGGGGATTTTGAGTAAGTAAGTAGTTGAGGACTATTAGATAGAAAATGAGGGCTCGGGTATTTGTTTTAAAATGCAAAAGAGAAGAAATGTTCATGATTTTTAGACTTTCCTTTATTTATAGCACAATAAAAGTCATGCTTGCTTTTCTATCTTTTACATGGCAAGAAAAGATAACATTTTGCTGTTTAACAATTAAACAACAGCCCACATAAACAAAAATAACCAAACTAGCACCGCTGTGCCACCATATGCATATTAGCAACAAGGAGAGGTGAGCTCAGCAGAAGGCTGTAATGCCACCCTGTGGATTCAGGTGGAACTACCAGATTCAGGTGGGGGATTGAAATAAACATCACACAAAAAGGAAGGAAATTTGTGTTTGGTAGATTATTTCTTTATTGTAACAATGCTTCTTGGCAATAAACCTTATACCGTTGGAAAGCCTGTTTATTTCCCTTTTAAATGGTGCCACATTTGTAAGGAACATGCATGTGGGTTCCTTATTTGATGATTGATTTCGGTGCTATTGTAATGCTACAGACACTAATTTTTTATTTGGATTGTGTAATATGTCATGATGTTGTGACACTGTTTTGTAATGAAAGCTTTTGCATTGGGATTTTATTTGTTTAATTTAAAGATACATTTTCAACACATACATAACCATTACCTACAATGACCAGGCGTGCCAGTTTGTTTTGTCTGGATTGTCCCAGTTTCAAACTGGGTGGCCTGGGTCCTACCAAATAATTCTCCCAGTGATTCACGATTTATACTTGCAATTTAAACCAACCACATTATTATGTGTGCATGTTCGGTATGTAACATAAATACAGACCCCAAATAAAACGTTTTTGTGGGTTTTGGGAGACCAACCAGTTTGAGGTCTGCTGGGACGCTGTCCGTGGTGCTGAAAGCTGTTTGGTAGGTGACCTGGGAGCTGAAATGAATTGTCCCCCTTCACGATGAAAACACCTCTGATGCGTGCATTAGCGCGCATTACACTTACACGTGCGTGTGGGTGAGCTTACGGTGCACATAAAGGTGCCGGTTTGTGTGTGTGTGTGTGTGTGTGTGTGTGTGTGTGTGTGTGTGTCGACTTTGTCATGCTTGATCAATCTGGGCACTGTGCACTTGAAAAACCAAACATACACACACACGCACACACACACACACACACACACACACACACACACACACACACACACACACACACACACACACACACACACACGATTGCAACTGAACTTTTATCAAGTAAAGTTATTCCTTCACAAACTCATGGGGTTATCAACTAAATGTTGAAATCTCTCAACTGTTTTCTGTTGCTGATATTGAGCACATCTTACTAGCTACGGAAGGTGTGTTTTCTCCAGCCTTCAACTGACACACACACACACACACACACACACACACACACACGAAACTTTACATGACAAAACTGGGCTAAATTGACGTACAGTCGCAAAATAATGAGTTACCTTGTTGAAGTCAAAGTCAGTGAACTCTTGCAAAAATCTGTTGAGAAATCTGTTGTCGGCTCCTCGTCTGTCTGCCTCCAACAAAAACTACAACACATCAATGCAGAAAGAACGCAAAATGAAGCCCCGTCAGCAAAAACGAACGATTGTCTCTATTGATGAAACGCATTGGAAATGTCCGCAGCTGTGTTAAGGTAGCGCGTGTCACGTGACTCCATGTCACAATAGCATAGGCGATGACGTAGCGTGCATGTCTCGATGACGTAGGCAACAGAGTGTTTATAACTTCGTGCTGCACAGGCTTTGACTGAGAGTCTGTGTTGAAACTATCACAGGCTCCTCAACCCACACACACACACCCAACCAAACCCAACTCATCCAGGATGGCGAAACCGACAAAGGCAAACCCCAACCACAAAGCCCAACCTGGGCCTCCCGAGGACCGCAGCCCCCGGCACACAGTCATCGGGAGAGCCCATCTTAAACCTCAGGGGAACAACCACCCTGAGGGACACACAGCCACAAGGACGGCTGCCAAAAAGCAGACGTCCCTGGCTCGGACCGCCCAACCCGGTCCCAACAAAAAGCCTGCTGAACCAATGGGCCACATTGTCGTGCTCATTGATTCAAACGGCAAATACCTCCAGGAGACTCGGCTTTTTCCCGGTTACACGGTGAAGAAGCTGTGGTGTCCCCACATAAGATCAGCCTGGGACACACTGTCTGATCCCAGCCTTGGCTCACCAACTCACATCCTCATTCACACAGGCACAGATGACCTGGTGAAATGGAAGGATGGAGTTGCACCATACTTCAGAGGTCTCATGTCCAAGGCCCATCAAAAATTCCCTGCCTCTAAGATTGTGGTGTCCACTCTGTTACCAAGAACGGATGTGGACTCACAGGTCATTGAGAAGGTGAATCTGACCATCATGGCAGGTGGCAAAAAATTGCCAAATGTACATGTGGTCGGTCACCCCTCTCTGACCACAGAGCACCTGTTTGACAATATGCACCTTCACAGGAACGCTATTCCAGTGTTCGCAAAGGCGCTTAAAAACGCCACACTGGATAGAAGTTTTGTGAAGAAGATTGTTCTGGAAGAAAAGCAGAGCCAGGCTGCAGAGAAAAAGACCTCTCAGCAGGACCGCTCTTGCAAGGAGAGTCAGCCTGAAGTGAAAAAAATCACTCAGCAGGACAATCCCTGGAAGAAGCGTCAGGTTGCAGAGGCAAGCACCTCTCAGCAGGACAGTTCTTGCAAGGAGAGTCAGCCTGAAGTGAAAAAAATCACTCAGCAGGACAATCCCTGGAAGAAGCGTCAGGTTGCAGAGGCAAGCACCTCTCAGCAGGACAGTTCTTGCAAGGAGAGTCAGCCTGAGGTGAAAAAAATCACTCAGCAGGACAATCCCTGGAAGAAGAGTCAGGCTGCAGAGACAGACATCGCTCAGCAGGACAACAAGAGCGAGGCTGCAGTGGAAACCTGTGCTCAGCAGGACAATCTGTGCACCAACAGCCAAGCTGTGGAGGAAAAAACTGAAGAACTCCAGCTTGCGCTCAAGAGAACTCTGGATCTTGCAGATCAGCAGGCCGCCAAGATCAAGGCTTGTGAGGCAGAGATGGAGGCACTTCGTCAGGTAGTGAGTGAGCTCAAAGAAGCAATCCTCACGCAAAAGGCCACGGAGACCAGCGATGCACCCACTTCAAACGAAACCATCTCCAACCTGCAGCTTCAGATCACGGAGAAGGACCTGAGTGAGAGACGTGCTGTCCTCCAAGTCAAAGAGTTGGAGGATGCCCTGGAGCAGGAGAGACACAAGGTCCAGAGTATTGAGGACCAGCTCCAGGCTGTCCAACAGGTCCAGGTGGAGAGTGAGATGAGCCAGCTGCAGACCAACCTTGTCCAGATCCAGGAGGAGAAGACCTCCCTCCTCAAGGCCTCAGAAGACTTCAACCAGGCCATGGACAAGAAACAGCAAGAGTGGGCAGAGAAAGAAGCCAGAATGTTGGAGAAGATCACCGAGCTGGAGAAGATCACCGTGCTGGAGAAGAAGAAACGTCCCAGTGCCCCAAAAAGTTTCTGGAGGTGGATGACCCGACCCTTCAGAGCCTGCTTCACCTCTCATGACCATGACAAGGAGGAGAAGAAGAACAAGAAGATGGACGAGTCCAACAACTAATGGACTCACATCTGGGCTCACACACACACACACACACACACACACACACACACACACACACACACCACTGCATCAATTTCCAACCCCACTACCCCTAACACCATCACTTTTCCCTACCCTTTTCCCTGCACACACACACACACACACACACACACACACACCACTGCATCAATTTCCAACCCCACTACCCCTAACACCATCACTTTTCCCTACCCTTTTCCCTACTTAATTAAAAAAAAAAAAAAAAAAAAAAAAAAATTCAATACTGCCTATCAATTCTGTACAACTGGAAGCTCCACAACATTCAACTCTCAGTAACTGTATGGTTCAACTTAAATGCTGTTAAAGAACCAACATTTTTATTTATTTATTTATTTTGTTGAAACAGTGTGTTCATTTTTTTTTTTTTTTTTGAGAAACTGGTGTATACATACACTGCAGACAGGCTCCATCTATTTTTTGTTCTTCACAATTCCTACTTGTTGCCAGTAGAGGTCACCAACTACTAAGTATATCTTAAATTCTGTGATGATGTGCACAGTATTATGGTTTGTATAGTTTGTTTCCTGAATCAAATAGCTTTTTAGTAGCGAAACTGTTTTACTGATCAAATAGCGCGGTAGCGTCCACAGAAGCTACATTTTCACAGGCTTTTTTCAACCTTAAACGCAGCGGAACTTTTGCTGCTGTTTGACCTCAAAAAAAGGAAAACGATCTACAAAAAATCATTCATTCCATCTGCAGTCACAGCCCTCAACAGCTCAAAGGCTTAACTTGGAGCCGGTCCTTTCCCTTCTCCCTGCTTTTAAGAAATAGTGTGCTTGTGTGTTTGTGTGTGTCTTTTATTTATGAATACTGTGTGTGTGTGTGTGTGTGTGTGTGTGTGTGTGTGTGTGTGTGTGTGTGTGTGTGTGTGTGTGTGTGTGTGAGTGTATGTGTGTGTGTGTGTGTATACATTTAAGACTTTTTGAGCCTTGTCAAAGAAAAATTTCTGGCACCTTCTGGGTCAGACAATAAATTCTATCTATTCTATTCTATTCTATTCTAACCGGGAGCAGCGGACCTGTATGTGCAGCCGACAGACAGCCTTCTTTGTGACGTCATAATACCTGTCCGGACATGCGCTTGTCGCCGACACGCGGTCTTCTTTGTGATGTCACATACCTGTGCTAAGTGTCTGCTGCAGCGGGAAACGAGCACGCAGGTGATGAAGATGACAGAGGAGGAGGAAGATGACGATGTTGTAAGACATCTCTCTCTCTCTCTCTCTCTCTCTCTCTCTCTCTCTCTCTCTCTCTCTCTCTCTCTCTCTCTCTCTCTCTCTCTCTCACACACACACACACACACACACACACATCACATCATTTTTTGCCAAGCTGTTACTGTTGGGAGCAGGTTTCTTCTTTTGCTCCTGTGGTTTGAACCAACTTATTGAGTTTTAAAGTCATTTACACTTTGTCCTCCAAATGGGCTCGAATTTTAGTAGACATGCAAACACAGGTGTGCACACATACATACAAACACAAACACACACACACACACACACACACACACACACACACACACACACACACACACACACACTAACATATATACACACTTCTCCCACATTAGTATATCCACACCACCTGCTTTTTGGTATTATGTGAGGCATGTTGTGTGTTTTTGTTACCATGGTTTGTAGCAGTAAAAGCAGAGAGAGCTCGGTTTCATAAACTATTGAACTGGACATTTTTTTGACTGACAGTTTTATTGATCACTAAGATAGCAATGACTTGGAGTGAAGTTCGTTCAATGTTGAAAATAAAAAAATAAATAAATAAAAGAAAGAAAGCTTTGATGTAGTTAAGCTACATGTTGTCACTGTATTGTAGCTTAGCTTGCTACATTTCTCTGGTGGGGAGCTTCAGTGTAGTGAAGCTTCATTTAATGTACAGTAACTGGTAGCTTAGCTCACTACATTTTACAAGTAGCTTGCCCAACACTGATAAAATGTGACATGCGATATTGGCAGACATAAAATTAGATAACCAACATTTGAACACCTCTATTACTGTGACAAAAAGAAAACCTGAGCGTTATAGGCAGCAGGAAAGGAAACTTCATGGCACAGCAGTTTGATTGGATTGGATTACAGTACATTGTAGTACAGGTGGACCTAATGAGGTGGCCACTGAGTGTACATGGCCTTAATGTAACCCAGCGATGTTGTTTCCTATTAACCCCTATGACTAAATCTATAGGTAACTATAGATGTCAAAATGGCAACTTTAGATGATGATGGTGATTAATAATTTGATGAATAATTTAATAATTAAAATACTTGAACAGTAACTTTAAGTATCTTTCTTTTATTTCTATTTATTTCTTTCTTTTATTTTGCACTACATCCATGCACAAAATATGAAAAACGTGTGGAGAAGAATTGCTGTGTCAATTTTCAAAATGATCTGCCTTTTGTGTTTTTTCACAATTCCAGTTTGCAGTCAGAATTTGGACGCAATACACACTAATGGCGGAACTTTCGGAGAGGTAGCTAGAAATTAAGTTCCCTCTCAGTGACACAGAGATACACACGCGGTTCTGTATCTCTCCTTTTCTGTCTCAAGGGCCACTAGCACTGCAGCCAATGCATCCCAGCATTGACCCCAAACACCAATGTAAGTCCATAGCAATGACCCCAAACACCCTAGCAACCCCATAGCAACCACCCTAACTACCATAGCATCCACCTAGCAACACCTTAGCAACCACCCAAAACACCATAGAAATCATCAGGAACACCATAACAACACCCTAGCAACCACCCGGAACACCATAGCAACTGCCTAGCAACGCCCTAGCAACCACAAAGAACACCATAGCAACTGCCTAGCAGCACCTTAGCAACCATCAAGAGCACCATAGCAACCACCTAGGACATCATAGCTACACCTTAGTAATGCCTTGGCAACCATCAGGAACACCATAGCAACCACCTAGCAATGCCTTAGCAACCATTATGAACACTAAAGCAACCTCCTAGCAACCACCCAGGACGCCATAGCAACACTTTAGCAACCATCAGGAACACCATAGCAACTGCTTAGAAACCACCCAGAACATCATAGCAACTAACTAGCAATGCCTTGGCAACCGTCAGTAACGGTGGCAAGCACATTTAAAGTTTCTTCAGAATCTTTAGCAAAGTCTAGTTTGATTTGTAAGTTCACTGGTTGCAAAGCATCTGTGATGCTGCAGGGCCACCTGCTGCTAAGGCTAACTACTAGCTGCTACAACTGCCTCTATCGTTTAAAATCAATTGTATAGCACATTTTGAACATTAAAATGAAATGTAATGTGTGTTACACGAGAGAAAAAAAGGTAGCAAAATATTTATACATTTATTTAAAAAACACAAAACAAGGTGTAAAATCAGTAGCAAGTGGCAGGAACGTAATAAAATGTAGAAAAATGCCAATACTTTTAAGTTATCACTACTTGCAGCTACTATTAGCCTACTATTGCCCCTACTTCCATATACTGCTACACTATAGTATGTGACATTGGGTCAGTGTTGACAGGAGATATCACACTGACACTCATTTGGTGAGCACAAAACTATTAGCCTAATTGGTTCTGAATGCTCACATGTGACTTCTCGTTTTATGGCCTCCAAATTCATCTCTGACCGTTTTCAGGAGACACCAATTAGCCTACTCTCCATTTTCTCCACCGACAGATCAAGTGAGGACTCACTGAGGCTGAGGTATGTGAAGTGTCATACCTTGCCATGTCCGAATGACGCCCATGGTTTAAGGGGAAAGCTTCACTCAGGTATGGCGAAACAAGAGACTAATGAAAGTTTATTTATTTATTCAATCATTCATTCATTTAATCATTTACTGGTAGGCTCCAGTATCCTCTTTGCCTCATGAATTGTGGAGGTGTGTAGCAAAGGCAGTAAGCATAGCACGGAAACCACCGTTGTGATACTGTCAAAATCTAAATGATCAGTTATATTCACACTACTTTCAAGTTGTAGAAACGAAATGTCATCCGACTCCTCTGACTATGAGTGAAATGCAGCCACAACAAATATGCACAAAAAAACCCAACATTGTAGGTGCATACAGAGGTGACACAAGACTAAAAGATTTGGTGAGGTTCATCAAATTTTTGGTGTGTTTCTGAATTAGACAGCAGACATAGATGTTAATTCAAAAAGACTTTGGGTCATCCATGTTCCATTGTGTAATACTAGTGTCACACTAGGCTGATTACTCAACATAGTCTATGTATACTGATGTGTTAACAGGAAGAACTGGCTCAAATGGTCTACCGGGGACACATGGATAATTTAGTGTCTGTTATTGCCAATGAAACAGTCTAACAAAAGCCTCATATTTGTTACTTTGAAAGATACATTTGTCAATCACATTTACATTGGAAAAACACGTTCAAAATTAAGTATAACTTTACACAAAAGTCCAAAAACAAAACAAAACAACAACAACAACAAAAAAAATTGATCTAATTTTATGACTTAAGCTTGAAAAACTTTTGGTTTTGTAATTCAGTGCATATACAGCACGTTTACAGTTGAGCAGTCATTGTGCATTTGTGATTGCAGCTGTCCGGAAAGTGTGTTTTGAGAAAACCTCCCATTCTGCAGGTATGCTGTATGTACTTGGTTATAGGTGTGTGTGCATAGCTTGATGAACCGGCTATCTTCAGACGTGGACGTCAAAGTACTTGAGAAGTATCCCACGCAGTATCCCAATGAAACTCAGTAGAGATAGAAAGAACAGGACAGCCAAATTGAGGTAAAAACCAGGTATCCTGTGAACCAGAAAGCACCTTATCAAATTTTCTGGTGGTAGTAAGGCCTTATCCTAAACATGTGTCATTGCATTCTACCATACTGCAAACCACACTGTGTCTTTAACCTTTTTGGTTCAAAGAGTTCTGCAAACTCAGAAATGCCAAAACAACAGGACAAGTAAAATGACCTTTTCTTGGCAGACTTGACATATCCATTGAAATACATTTGCCGAGCGACCATGTACACCAGTCCTGCTCCAGCTGCTGTCACTTCATTGAAGAACGTCCCCGAGGTCCAGAGCAGCACCATGAAGACAGGGTAGAACTCCACACAGTTCTGACTGGAAACACAGGCCACAGCGCACACACACACACACACACACACACACACAGACACACACACACACACACACACACACACACACACACACACACACACACACAGTCAACCAGGATGTCAGAGTATCTTCATTTGGATTCAACTATTCTGTAGCCAAAGCTATCAAGTCAAATGTCTGCCACTTTTGCCTCAGGTTTGCAGCAGGTCCATTATTACAATCTCCTCCATTGTCACCAGCTGTATACAGCCTGGCAGACCAACACATCAGTCCACCGCCAAATGTCTCTTTTGGTGTCATGCTGTCTTACTGTGCTCGGAAAGTTCTCTCAAACTCTGGCGGTCCAGTGACGATGGGCGGCATGATCTTATGGGCGATTCTGGATTTTCCGACTTGCCTGGCCAGGTAGCCTGAGAGGGGACAATGGCTTAGTAGTGACACCTTCTCATAAGAACGACTCAAAAACTCCATTCACAGTATTTGTGCAGTAGAACCATGTTTTCAGCCCTTCATAACTAAGATGGATAAACGTTTTGGAACAACATTCATGAAGAACAGAACATTCTTGGTAGAGAGGACAATAACAGTAAAATCAAACAATTCCTCTCACAGAAGCCTGGCAGTCTGTAGACCCTACTATCGGACAAACTACTAGAACAGGAGACTGAACTGTACTGTGTATTTTGTTTGCATTTTCTATAAACATTCTTTGCTCATTGGATCTCTGTATACGATGGTGAGATTTTAACAGCAGTGAAACCACCTGATTAAGAATTAATTTAAAAAAAAGGGACAAAAGGTATGTCAGCTGTTGCCACACTGTACAACCTCTGCCCCATGTTGGCACGACTCACCCAAAAAACCACCTCCCACACAGATAAGTCAACATGAGGCAAAGAGCAACTTGGTAAATAAGAAGTCTCCCTTCCTTTGCACTTGTAGTATGTAACACCTGAGGAGCTTACCCATTTGCAGGGCAGACAGAAGGGTCACTGCAGCCAGCAGAAGAGGGGACTCGGTTGCCATTGCAATGCTGAAAATACAGGATCTATTTCCTTCCTTGCTGTTTGTTCAAACTAGGATTTACGTAACAACTGGAATGCCGTGTGTGTCCTGAGGGAAATTAGGTGAGGCACAGCCCATAGACAAGCAAAGTCATGTCATATTACCCAAGCACGCCCACAGCAGGAGGAACAGTTTAGTTACTAAATAAACCAGAGAAAGACTGCACATCGCTTAATTTTAAGATTATGAAGTAGAGACCGGATGAGAGCCGCTTTCCTGTCCTCTGCCCCATTAAACTCATCAACTATCCAGGTATGCATCTTAATTCATGTTTTACATTTTTACACAGTCAACATTTAGCAAACAGTTGTGTTGCACCTCAAGAATTCTTGTTCCTCTGCTTCACCATCCTCCTCTCCATCTTCATCTCCCACCTAGTCTCTCGTCTCTCTCTCTCTCTGTTGTGTGTGTGCTGTGTGAAGAGGTTCTACTGGAGGGATGGAGCTCCATTCTTCCATATGATCCTGTACATAGAGAGGGATATTATAGTAGGACTACAGTGCATAAAGGCATAAATGGCTGCTCCATATGAACAATATTAGTGTAACTAGGAGAACAACTGAATTTTTTATTTATTTATTTATTTATTTTTTTTTACATGGATAGATTATCCAAACTCTACAAAAAATGTGTGATTCTCCCTTTGGTATGTCCTTGTTCTAAGCAGTGACTAGCAGGACTTAACAGTTCAATTTCTCTCTGACCAACCAGTGGTCTGTAGCATTTCACATCACATTTTACCGTCTGCTCAGATCACTGGGAACTTCAGCAGAGGTTGTTCTGAAAATACTATCTGATACCAGATACTATCCCAAACCTTTGCCTAATTGAAAACCAAAAAAGCAGGAAGAGCTGAAGTGAGCAGAGTAGATACAGTGTAATGGAAAAGTTCCCCTATGACACTTTATTTTGTTTTGTCTTTTAATTTGTCACCTGTCTGTAGACCAGTCAATTGAGCCTTGAATACACAACTTAGATATAGTACAGCAGTCCTCTCCAGATTGTCTGGTGTGCTTCCTAGCCAAATCCATCCATGACACATAAAGTCCACACAAATATTCAGAACTGTCAAAATGACATTTTTTATGTTCACATGACACAATCACTCATACCTTATCATGAGCTTGGTATATTTTTGATGATTTTTGATTTTGAGTTACTTTTATTAAAGCTGATGTAGCCTAATTAGTTTAATGCCAACTAACAACACATACACTGAACACTTAGTTTAGGCTATTAAAACACACATTAAGTCAGGCAAGGGTCATGTCACACACTTGTTTTGTGGCTGGTATACTCCTAACTTTAATGTTACTGTATGGTACTAAAACTAAAAGTTTAGTGTGCCTGCAGTGGACTTACTGTCATTGATAAATAAGCATTTCTTTGACCATTCACTGATTCTTGGGAATTTGGATAAAACAGGTTTTAATTTTGAAAAAAAAAAAAGTGTGTTAAATAACAAAATCTGAAGGTATATCATTATAGGCCAAGGTCTTGGCTGTTCAGCAATGTACCGGTGCAACCTCCTCATTTTGCATTTTTTTCATAAAATAGGTTTTTCCAGTTATTAGGCTACTTTGTTTTTGTCAACACCGTCACCGTAATGTTTTTTTTTTTTAATTTGAAAAACATATTTTTGTATTAAAGAGACTATTACTTTAATAACTCAACAGCACCAAAGAAACATATTGTAAGCATATTCATTTAAAACAAATATAATTGCCTCTGACGGTGGTGACACTAATCTGATGGTGGTGACAGTCACCTCATTAAAACATACATTTCCAAAATTTATACCACTCAAGTCAATGGCTTCTTGCTTAACAACTTAATTTAACTATTTGGTACAAAAAATAAGAATCCTGAGCACTGTTATAAGCATTTTTCAGACTTCAGTCATTACCGTCAGACAGAAAACCTGACGGTGGTGACGTCTGACGGTGGTGACAAAAACCTGCTCTTTCACATGATAAGCAAGAGTTGTTCACATTAGCCAGCTTGTTTTTGCCCTGTTGCTACCTGCATCAGACCTCTTCTTAAAAAGTATACATTTATTCCATAATTTAATCTAATATTTTTTATACAAAAGTGATGGTGTTGACAACTTATGGTAGTGACAGTAGCAGTGTCCAAAAATATGAAGAGATTTAAGAGAAAATAGCAAATTTCCAGGAGACTGGGTGGTCTTGAAGCATGCAGTAGAGCTGAAGGTTTGAAAAGAGCTCCTCGGGAATGTAATTGACCTTGTAGTTTTTTTATTATTATTTTTTAAATATATATCTGACGGTGGTGACGAATATCTGGGACACATTTTGAGCAACCACAAAATAATAGTAAATATTGTTCAAAACCCATCGTTTGTAGTTTTTAATACATATTATGATGTACTCTTTCATGTGGTAAAGATATTATTCAATGAAATTATTACTTTATGTTGTTTTAATCAAGTTGAAGTCCTCCTATCCGAGGACAACTGGTTTTGTAGGCCATGGGCCCACATATAATCTAATTTTTATTAATTTGTATTAATATAAATTAATACAAATTAAAAATAAACCTATAAAAGAACCTTACAAATGTGCAAAGGACCCCCTGATTATGCCCTTGATTCTTTTTATTCATTAAAATGTTGTAAATTTCCAGCAGAAATAGCATTTTTCTCAGTGGGACGTGATTTATCCAAATTCTCAAGAATCAGTGCATTACTTTAAGGAGATTATATCACAAGCAACACTGTCACTCATGATGTGAACTTTCAAGAACATCACTTCTGTTTCTTGACACACCTGCCTGTCATTGGCTACATGACACACACACAGTGGTATTTAGGGTTTCTGTAATTTTGATTTCTGTGTTCTTTTTGTACTATGAGTGTATTTGGATGCTGGATATTTCTACAGTGCAGGTATGACTTTTACTTTAGCAGAAGATCAAAGTATGTCTTTCATCACTGGCCATGAAACTCACATTCATCTGTGTCTATAAACATT
The DNA here is from genome assembly GCF_902150065.1 of Myripristis murdjan. Taxonomy (NCBI): domain Eukaryota; kingdom Metazoa; phylum Chordata; class Actinopteri; order Holocentriformes; family Holocentridae; genus Myripristis; species Myripristis murdjan. Next base: position 30,838,698 of record NC_043989.1, read on the forward strand.
TACCTTTCAGTATAAAATTCTAAGCAATTTCAATTTGACTCCAGAATTCCCAAATGTCCCTGAATGTCTCAGTGGTCACTAGCACAGCTGCCACTACATCCCAGCCTTTGCCTCAAACACCAAAGCAAGTCCCTAGCAATCACCCCAAACACCGTAGCAACCCCACAGCAACCATCCAGAACAGCATAGCAACTGTCTAGCAACACCTTAGCAACCATTAGGAACACAATAGCAACTGCCTAGCAACCACCAAGAACACCATAGCAACTGTCTAGCAACACCCCAGCAACCATTGGGAACACCATAGCAACCGCCTAGCAATGCCCTAGCAACCACAAAGAACACCATAGCAACCGCCTAGTAAGGCCCTAGCAACCACAAAGAACACCACAGCAACTGCCTAGCAGCACCTTATAAACCATCAGGAACACCATAGCAACTGCCTAGCAATGTCTTAGACACCAATAGGTACACCATAGCAACCGCCTTGCAACACCTTAGCAACCATCAGGAACTCCGTAGGAACCGCTTTGCAATCACCCAGAATATCATAGCAACTATCTACACGATAGCAGCTGCCCACAGACATCATAGTGGCCACTGAAAGGATGATAAAAACTGCCTGGAAAATACCCGGCCCACAGTAACTGCCTTCAAGCCCTCTAACAAAACTACACAACCTACAAACGGCATAGGGCTGGCAGTTTACCACATGGCCACATGGTCAGCAACGGTGGCAAGCACATTTAAAGTTTCTTCAGATACTTAAGCTAAGTCTAGTTTAATTTTTAAAATAGCTTAATTTGTATAATTTTAATATGAATACAAAGGCTTCACTATAGTAGGTTGTCTTTGTTATTTATCTGATGTATAAGAGATGTGGATTAAACGGCTCAACCAAACTCTAGTTACACTAAGTTTAAGTCTAAACTCATATAGTAGATATTTATTGATTGTCAAATAAATTACCCGACATGCAACTTTTAGCAACCAAGCTTAATTTCATCCACTAAGCCTATAGATGACATTTATAGGAAACGCCACTGCTCAGTCTACGAAATTTCCAGTAGATTACTAAGAGAGTGATTGGTCTGTTCTGATCAAAACAATATTTTGTAAAGTGCCTGCATTTTTTACATCCAGTTGGTATTATGCTTTTTTTTTTTTAAGAAGTCTCAGTTTTTCAATAGTAAAATTGAGCCTTGTTAAATAGTTTCACTACTAAAAAGCTATTTGATTCAGAAAACAGCGATGATACAACCACACTACTGAGAAATGCCATTTAAGTTAAACTAGTAACGTCGCTACTTGTAACTCTGATGCAGGCTAAGTCAGAGACTTTGTTCTGATTAAATAATAATAATAATAATAATAATAATAATAATAATTTAAAAAAAAAAACTTCATTAAGTAACTGTTTTTTCTACACCCGGTTGGTATTATTATGCTGTTTTTTGAAGAATGCTTACTTTTCACTGTTGCTACACTTAAAATTTCAAATAAGTGTGAAGCCATGTTCATATCATCTATTGTATCGCTAATGACGTATGTGGCATAAATATCAAGATATAAGATTTTGTCCATATCGTAACAGAAACAGAACTGTGGTTGAGGCAGTAACTGGTCAAGCAGTAGCTCAACAACTACTGAAATAAAGTATTTTAAGTCAGTGGTTCTCTGTGTCAGGGGACCCCTCTGTTTGTTTGTTTTTGTTTTCTGAGAACCACTGCTGTAGAGTAATGTCTTCATGGAAAGTATTCAAGGTAAAAATGAATGAACTCCAGCCAAGGAGAAACTCTAAAGTGACAGTTTGGATCAGGGAAGGAGTTAAAAACCAGACATGGTTGATGTATTACACTCACCTGGACCAGCAAACACTGCTATATGGGTAAGAATCTGAACTTTTCTTTTCAGTTTACATCCACAGCTTTTATTATGGCGTTTACTCTGCAACAACTTTCAGTCCTGTTGTAATGAAGCTCAAGAGACCATATGTCACAATATTTCAAAAGAATGGAGTAAATAGATTTCAGTGAGCATATTAATGGCTGGGTAAGGAATAGATATGGGGATTTTGAGTAAGTAAGTAGTTGAGGACTATTAGATAGAAAATGAGGGCTTGGGTATTTGTTTTAAAATGCAAAAGAGAAGAAATGTTCATGATTTTTAGACTTTCCTTTATTTATAGCACAATAAAAGTCATGCTTGCTTTTCTATCTTTTACATGGCAAGAAAAGATAACATTTTGCTGTTTAACAATTAAACAACAGCCCACATAAACAAAAATAACCAAACTAGCACCGCTGTGCCACCATATGCATATTAGCAACAAGGAGAGGTGAGCTCAGCAGAAGGCTGTAATGCCACCCTGTGGATTCAGGTGGAACTACCAGATTCAGGTGGGGGATTGAAATAAACATCACACAAAAAGGAAGGAAATTTGTGTTTGGTAGATTATTTCTTTATTGTAACAATGCTTCTTGGCAATAAACCTTATACCGTTGGAAAGCCTGTTTATTTCCCTTTTAAATGGTGCCACATTTGTAAGGAACATGCATGTGGGTTCCTTATTTGATGATTGATTTCGGTGCTATTGTAATGCTACAGACACTAATTTTTTATTTGGATTGTGTAATATGTCATGATGTTGTGACACTGTTTTGTAATGAAAGCTTTTGCATTGGGATTTTATTTGTTTAATTTAAAGATACATTTTCAACACATACATAACCATTACCTACAATGACCAGGCGTGCCAGTTTGTTTTGTCTGGATTGTCCCGGTTTCAAACTGGGTGGCCTGGGTCCTACCAAATAATTCTCCCAGTGATTCACGATTTATACTTGCAATTTAAACCAACCACATTATTATGTGTGCATGTTCGGTATGTAACATAAATACAGACCCCAAATAAAACGTTTTTGTGGGTTTTGGGAGACCAACCAGTTTGAGGTCTGCTGGGACGCTGTCCGTGGTGCTGAAAGCTGTTTGGTAGGTGACCTGGGAGCTGAAATGAATTGTCCCCCTTCACGATGAAAGCACCTCCGATGCGTGCATTAGCGCGCATTACACTTACACGTGCGTGTGGGTGAGCTTACGGTGCACATAAAGGTGCCGGTTTTTGTGTGTGTGTGTGTGTGTGTGTGTGTGTGTGTGTGTGTGTGTGTGTGTGTGTGTGTGTGTGTGTGTGTTGGTGTGTGTGTCGACTTTGTCATGCTTGATCAATCTGGGCACTGTGCACTTGAAAAACCAAACATACACACACACGCACACACACACACACACACACACACACGATTGCAACTGAACTTTTATCAAGTAAAGTTATTCCTTCACAAACTCATGGGGTTATCAACTAAATGTTGAAATCTCTCAACTGTTTTCTGTTGCTGATATTGAGCACATCTTACTAGCTACGGAAGGTGTGTTTTCTCCAGCCTTCAACTGACACACACACACACACACACACACACACACACACACACGAAACTTTACATGACAAAACTGGGCTAAATTGACGGACAGTCGCAAAATAATGAGTTACCTTGTTGAAGTCAAAGTCAGTGAACTCTTGCAAAAATCTGTTGAGAAATCTGTTGTCGGCTCCTCGTCTGTCTGCCTCCAACAAAAACTACAACACATCAATGCAGAAAGAACGCAAAATGAAGCACCGTCAGCAAAAACGAACGATTGTCTCTATTGATGAAACGCATTGGAAATGTCCGCAGCTGTGTTAAGGTAGCGCGTGTCACGTGACTCCATGTCACAATAGCATAGGCGATGACGTAGCGTGCATGTCTCGATGACGTAGGCAACAGAGTGTTTATAACTTCGTGCTGCACAGGCTTTGACTGAGAGTCTGTGTTGAAACTATCACAGGCTCCTCAACCCACACACACACCCAACCAAACCCAACTCATCCAGGATGGCGAAACCGACAAAGGCAAACCCCAACCACAAAGCCCAACCTGGGCCTCCCGAGGACCGCAGCCCCCGGCACACAGTCATCGGGAGAGCCCATCTTAAACCTCAGGGGAACAACCACCCTGAGGGACACACAGCCACAAGGACGGCTGCCAAAAAGCAGACGTCCCTGGCTCGGACCGCCCAACCCGGTCCCAACAAAAAGCCTGCTGAACCAATGGGCCACATTGTCGTGCTCATTGATTCAAACGGCAAATACCTCCAGGAGACTCGGCTTTTTCCCGGTTACACGGTGAAGAAGCTGTGGTGTCCCCACATAAGATCAGCCTGGGACACACTGTCTGATCCCAGCCTTGGCTCACCAACTCACATCCTCATTCACACAGGCACAGATGACCTGGTGAAATGGAAGGATGGAGTTGCACCATACTTCAGAGGTCTCATGTCCAAGGCCCATCAAAAATTCCCTGCCTCTAAGATTGTGGTGTCCACTCTGTTACCAAGAACGGATGTGGACTCACAGGTCATTGAGAAGGTGAATCTGACCATCATGGCAGGTGGCAAAAAATTGCCAAATGTACATGTGGTCAGTCATCCCTCTCTGACCAAAGAGCACCTCTTCGACAACATGCACCTTCACAGGAACGCTATTCCAGTGTTCGCAAAGGCGCTTAAAAACGCCACAGTGGATAGAAGTTTTGTGAAGAAGATTGCTCCGGAAGAAAAGCAGAGCCAGGCTGCAGAGAAAAAGACCTCTCAGCAGGACCGCTCTTGCAAGGAGAGTCAGCCTGAAGTGAAAAAAAATCACTCAGCAGGACAATCCCTGGAAGAAGCGTCAGGTTGCAGAGGCAAGCACCTCTCAGCAGGACAGTTCTTGCAAGGAGAGTCAGCCTGAGGTGAAAAAAATCACTCAGCAGGTCAATCCCTGGAAGAAGCGTCAGGTTGCAGAGGCAAGCACCTCTCAGCAGGACAGTTCTTGCAAGGAGAGTCAGCCTGAGGTGAAAAAAATCACTCAGCAGGACAATCCCTGGAAGAAGAGTCAGGCTGCAGAGACAGACATCGCTCAGCAGGACAACAAGAGCGAGGCTGCAGTGGAAACCTGTGCTCAGCAGGACAATCTGTGCACCAACAGCCAAGCTGTGGAGGAAAAAACTGAAGAACTCCAGCTTGCGCTCAAGAGAACTCTGGATCTTGCAGATCAGCAGGCCGCCAAGATCAAGGCTTGTGAGGCAGAGATGGAGGCACTTCGTCAGGTAGTGAGTGAGCTCAAAGAAGCAATCCTCACGCAAAAGGCCACGGAGACCAGCGATGCACCCACTTCAAACGAAACCATCTCCAACCTGCAGCTTCAGATCACGGAGAAGGACCTGAGTGAGAGACGTGCTGTCCTCCAAGTCAAAGAGCTGGAGGATGCCCTGGAGCAGGAGAGACACAAGGTCCAGAGTATTGAGGACCAGCTCCAGGCTGTCCAACAGGTCCAGGTGGAGAGTGAGATGAGCCAGCTGCAGACCAACCTTGTCCAGATCCAGGAGGAGAAGACCTCCCTCCTCAAGGCCTCAGAAGACTTCAACCAGGCCATGGACAAGAAACAGCAAGAGTGGGCAGAGAAAGAAGCCAGAATGTTGGAGAAGATCACCGAGCTGGAGAAGATCACCGTGCTGGAGAAGAAGAAACGTCCCAGTGCCCCAAAAAGGTTCTGGAGGTGGATGACCCGACCCTTCAGAGCCTGCTTCACCTCTCATGACCATGACAAGGAGGAGAAGAAGAACAAGAAGATGGACGAGTCCAACAACTAATGGACTCACATCTGGGCTCACACACACACACACACACACACACACACACACACACACACACACACACACACACCACTGCATCAATTTCCAACCCCACTACCCCTAACACCATCACTTTTCCCTACCCTTTTCCCTGCACACACACACACACACACACACACACACACACACACACACACACCACTGCATCAATTTCCAACCCCACTACCCCTAACACCATCACTTTTCCCTACCCTTTTCCCTACTTAATTAAAAAAAAAAAAAAAAAAAAAAAAAAAAAAAAATCAATACTGCCTATCAATTCTGTACAACTGGAAGCTCCACAACATTCAACTCTCAGTAACTGTATGGTTCAACTTAAATGCTGTTAAAGAACCAACATTTTTATTTATTTATTTATTTTGTTGAAACAGTGTTTTCATTTTTTTTTTTTTTTTTTTTTTTTTTTTGAGAAACTGGTGTATACATACACTGCAGACAGGCTCCATCTATTTTTTGTTCTTCACAATTCCTACTTGTTGCCAGTAGAGGTCAATAGAGGTCACCAACTACTAAGTATATCTTAAATTCTGTGATGATGTGCACAGTATTATGGTTTGTATTTTGTCAGCAAAAGTCAACAAACACTGTTTACTTCAGCAGGCTGATGGGAAAACAAACAGTTTTCAGTAGTGGTATATCATCATACATTCAATAGTAGCCACCTTGACTACTACCTGTCTTGCAACAGGGCCCCCTAGTGGTAAAAAGTAGCAGACATATAAATGATGGAACACAACTTCTTTTACTTAGCTTTTTTGTTTTTTAACTTGACTTAATATGTCTAGTGCATAACCAGTAATACTTAAATGTGTGATAAATATTTTTGAGTGTATCAATCAAGTCACCGCAATCATCTCAGCTTTCCTCTAAGGTAGTGCAGGTTATGACATACCCCAGTCCTGATGCCTCTTAGGATTGGTTTTATGTCAGCAAGAAACACAAGGTACATCACCATTAGCCAATAACTGTTTTGAAGAGTGTTACAGTGTTTTAGGGTGGATTTTTCCTCTGAATAATGGCACACTTTCAACTGTAATAGCCAAACCAAGATCAGTATTTAATTGCTGTCTGCAATGGAAACAGAATTACAGTGGACAGGTGTATAGTGGAACAGAAATAGTAGGAGTGATGGGATTTTACATTTCACATAAAAAGCAGAATTGCATTTAAAAAAAAAAAAAAAAAAAGTAGCGAGTGTTTCCTGAATCAAATAGCTTTTTAGTAGCGAAACTGTTTTACTGATCAAATAGCGCGGTAGCGTCCACAGAAGCTACATTTTCACAGGCTTTTTTCAACCTTAAACGCAACGGAACTTTTGCTGCTGTTTGACCTCTAACCGGGAGCAGCGGACCTGTATGTGCAGCCGACAGACAGCCTTCTTTGTGACGTCATAATACCTGTCCGGACATGCGCTTGTCGCCGACACGCGGTCTTCTTTGTGATGTCACATACCTGTGCTAAGTGTCTGCTGCAGCGGGAAACGAGCACGCAGGTAATGAAGATGACAGAGGAGGAGGAAGATGACGATGTTGTAAGACATTCTCTCTCTCTCTCTCTCTCTCTCTCTCTCTCTCTCTCTCTCTCTCACACACACACACACACACACACACACACACACACACCACGTCATTTTTTTTGCCAAGCTGTTACTGTTGGGAGCAGGTTTCTTCTTTTGCTCCTGTGGTTTGAACCAACTTATTGAGTTTTAAAGTCATTTACACTTTGTCCTCCAAATGGGCTCGAATTTTAGCAGACATGCAAACACAGGTGTGCACACAAACACACACACACACACACACACACACACACACACACACACTAACATATATACACACTTCTCCCACATTAGTATATCCACACCACCTGCTTTTTGGTATTATGTGAGGCATGTTGTGTGTTTTTGTTGCCATGGTTTGTAGCAGTAAAAGCAGAGAGAGTTCGGTTTTATAAACTATTGAACTGGACATTTTTTTGACTGACAGTTTTATTGATCACTAAGATAGCAATGACTTGGAATTAAGTTCGTTCAATGTTGAAAAAAATAAACAAATAAAAGAAAGAAAGCTTTGATGTAGTTAAGCTACATGTTGTCACTATTGTAGCTTAGCTTGCTACATTTCTCTGGTGGGGAGCTTCAGTATAGTGAAGCTTCATGTAATGTACAGTAACTGGTAGCTTAGCTCACTACATTTTACAAGTAGCTTGCCCAACACTGATAAAATGTGACATGCGATATTGGCAGATATAAAATTAGATAACCAACATTTGAACACCTCTATTACTGTGACAAAAAGAAAACCTGAGCATTATAGGCAGCAGGAAAGGAAACTTCATGGCACAGCAGTTAGATTGGATTGGATTACAGTACATTGTAGTACAGGTGGACCTAATGAGGTGGCCACTGAGTGTACATGGCCTTAATGTAACCCAGCAATGTTGTTTCCTATTAACCCCTATGACTAAATCTATAGGTAACTATAGATGTCAAAATGGCAACTTTAGATGATGATGGTGATTAATAATTTGATTAATAATTTAATAATTAAAATACTTGAACAGTAACTTTAAGTATCTTTCTTTTATTTCTATTTCTTTCTTTCTTTTATTTTGCACTACATCCATGCACAAAATATGAAAAACGTGTGGAGAAGAATTGCTGTGTCAATTTTCAAAATGATCTGCCTTTTGTGTTTTTTCACAATTCCAGTTTGAAGTCAGAATTTGGACGCAATACACACTAATGGTGGAACTTTCGGAGTGGTAGCTAGAAAGAAAGTCCCCTCTCACTGACACAGAGATATACACGTGGCTCTGTATCTCTCCTTTTCTGTCTCAAGGGCCACTAGCACTGCAGCCAATGCATCCCAGCATTGACCCCAAACACCAATGTAAGTCCATAGCAATGACCCCAAACACCCTAGCAACCCCATAGCAACCACCCTAACTACCATAGCATCCACCTAGCAACACCTTAGCAACCACCCAAAACACCATAGCAATCATCAGGAACACCATAACAACACCCTAGCAACCACCCGGAACACCATAGCAACTGCCTAGCAACGCCCTAGCAACCACAAAGAACACCATAGCAACTGCCTAGCAGCACCTTAGCAACCATCAAGAGCACCATAGCAACCACCTAGGACATCATAGCTACACCTTAGTAATGCCTTGGCAACCATCAGGAACACCATAGCAACCACCTAGCAATGCCTTAGCAACCATTATGAACACTAAAGCAACCTCCTAGCAACCACCCAGGATGCCATAGCAACACTTTAGCAACCATCAGGAACACCATAGCAACTGCTTAGAAACCACCCAGAACATCATAGCAACTAACTAGCAATGCCTTGGCAACCGTCAGTAACGGTGGCAAGCACATTTAAAGTTTCTTCAGAATCTTTAGCAAAGTCTAGTTTGATTTGTAAGTTCACTGGTTGCAAAGCATCTGTGATGCTGCAGGGCCACCTGCTGCTAAGGCTAACTACTAGCTGCTACAACTGCCTCTATCGTTTAAAATCAATTGTATAGCACATTTTGAACATTAAAATGAAATGTAATGTGTGTTACACGAGAGAAAAAAAGGTAGCAAAATATTTATACATTTATTTAAAAAACACAAAACAAGGTGTAAAATCAGTAGCAAGTGGCAGGAACGTAATAAAATGTAGAAAAATGCCAATACTTTTAAGTTATCACTACTTGCAGCTACTATTAGCCTACTATTGCCCCTACTTCCATATACTGCTACACTATAGTATGTGACATTGGGTCAGTGTTGACAGGAGATATCACACTGACACTCATTTGGTGAGCACAAAACTATTAGCCTAATTGGTTCTGAATGCTCACATGTGACCTCTCGTTTTATGGCCTCCAAATTCATCTCTGACCATTTTCAGGAGACACCAATTAGCCTACTCTCCATTTTCTCCACCGACAGATCAAGTGAGGACTCACTGAGGCTGAGGTATGTGAAGTGTCATACCTTGCCATGTCCGAATGACGCCCATGGTTTAAGGGGAAAGCTTCACTCAGGTATGGCGAAACAAGAGACTAATGAAAGTTTATTTATTTATTCAATCATTCATTCATTTAATCATTTACTGGTAGGCTCCAGTATCCTCTTTGCCTCATGAATTGTGGAGGTGTGTAGCAAAGGCAGTAAGCATAGCACGGAAACCACCGTTGTGATACTGTCAAAATCTAAATGATCAGTCATATTCACACTACTTTCAAGTTGTAGAAACGAAATGTCATCCGACTCCTCTGACTATGAGTGAAATGCAGCCACAACAAATATGCACAAAAAAACCCAACATTGTAGGTGCATACAGAGGTGACACAAGACTAAAAGATTTGGTGAGGTTCATCAAATTTTTGGTGTGTTTCTGAATTAGACAGCAGACATAGATGTTAATTCAAAAAGACTTTGGGTCATCCATGTTCCATTGTGTAATACTAGTGTCACACTAGGCTGATTACTCAACATAGTCTATGTATTCTGATGTGTTAACAGGAAGAACTGGCTCAAATGGTCTACCGGGGACACATGGATAATTTAGTGTCTGTTATTGCCAATGAAACAGTCTAACAAAAGCCTCATATTTGTTACTTTGAAAGATACATTTGTCAATCACATTTACATTGGAAAAACACGTTCAAAATTAAGTATAACTTTACACAAAAGTCCAAAAACAAAACAAAACAACAACAACAACAAAAAAAATTGATCTAATTTTATGACTTAAGCTTGAAAAACTTTTGGTTTTCTAATTCAGTGCATATACAGCACATTTACAGTTGAGCAGTCATTGTGCATTTGTGATTGCAGCTGTACAGCAAGTGTGTTTTGAGAAAACCTCCCATTCTGCAGGTATGCTGTATGTACTTGGTTATAGGTGTGTGTGCATAGCTTGATGAACCGGCTATCTTCAGACGTGGACATCAAAGTACTTGAGAAGTATCCCACGCAGTATCCCAATGAAACTCAGTAGAGATAGAAAGAACACGACAGCCAAATTGAGGTAAAAACCAGGCATCCTGTGAACCAGAAAGCACCTTATCAAATTTTCTGGTGGTAGTAAGGTCTTATCCTAAACATGTGTCATTGCATTCTACCATACTGCAAACCACACTGTGTCTTTAACCTTTTTGGTTCAAAGATTTCTGCAAACTCAGAAATGCCAAAACAACAGGACAAGTAAAATGACCTTTTCTTGGCAGACTTGACATATCCATTGAAATACATTTGCCGTGTATTCCATGTACACCAGTCCTGCTCCAGCTGCTGTCACTTCACTGAAGAACGTCCCCGAGGTCCAGAGCAGCACCATGAAGACAGGGTAGAACTCCACACAGTTCTGACTGGAAACACAGGCCACAGCGCACACACACACACACACACACACACACACACACAGACACACACACACAGTCAACCAGGATGTTAGAGTATCTTCATTTAGATTCAACTATTTTGAAGCCAAAGCTATCAAGTCAAATGTCTGCCACTTTTGCCTCAGGTTTGCAGCAGGTCCATTATTACAATCCCCTCCATTGTCACCAGCTGTATACAGCCTGGCAGACCAACACATCAGTCCACCGCCAAATGTCTCTTTTGGGGTCATGCTGTCTTACTGTGCTCGGAAAGTTCTCTCAAACTCTGGCGGTCCAGTGACGATGGGCGGCATGATCTTATGGGCGATTCTGGATTTTCCGACTTGCCTGGCCAGGTAGCCTGAGAGGGGACAATGGCTTAGTAGTGATACCTTCTCATAAGAATGACTCAAGAACTCCATTCACAGTATTTGTGCAGTAGAACCATGTTTTCAGCCCTTCATACCTAAGATGGATAAACATTTTGGAACAACATTCATGAACAACAGAACATTCTTGCAACATTCCTTGTAGAGAGGACAATAATAGTAAAATCAAACAATTCCTCTCACAGAAGCCTGATAGTCTGTAGACCCTACTATTGGACAAACTGCTAGAACAGGAGACTGAACTGTACTGTGTATTTTGTTTGCATTTTCTATAAACATTCTTTGCTCATTGGATCTCTGTATACGATGGTGAGATTTTAACAGCAGTGAAACCACCTGATTAAGGATTAATTAAAAAAAAGGGACAAAAGGTATGTCAGCTGTTGCCACACTGTACAACCTCTGCCCCATGTTGGCACGACTCACCCAAAAAACCAGCTCCCACACAGATAAGTCAACATGAGGCAAAGAGCAACTTTGTAAATAACAAGTCTACCTTCCTTGGCACTTGTAGTTTGTAACACCTGAGGAGCTTACCCATTTGCAGGGCAGACAGAAGGGTCACTGCAGCCAGCAGAAGAGGGGACTCGGTTGCCATTGCAATGCTGAAAATACAGGATCTATTTCCTTCCTTGCTGTTTGTTCAAACTAGGATTTACGTAACAACTGGAATGCCGTGTGTGTCCTGAGGGAAATTAGGTGAGGCACAGCCCATCAACAAGCAAAGTCATGTCATATTACCCAAGCACGCCCACAGCAGGAGGAACAGTTTAGTTACTAAATAAACCAGAGAAAGACTGCACTTCGCTTAATTTTAAGATTATGAAGTAGAGACCGGATGAGAGCTGCTTTCCTGTCTTCTGCCCCATTAAACTCATCAACTATCCAGGTATGCATCTTAATTCATGTTTTACATTTTTACACAGTCAACATTTAGCAAACAGTTGTGTTGCACCTCAAGAATTCTTGTTCCTCTGCTTCACCATCCTCCTCTCCATCTTCATCTCCCACCTAGTCTCTCGTCTCTCTCTCTCTCTGTTGTGTGTGTGCTGTGTGAAGAGGTTCTACTGGAGGGATGGAGCTCCATTCTTCCCAATGACCCTGTACATAGAGAGGGATATTATAGTAGGACTACAGTGCATAAAGGCATAAATGGCTGCTCCATATGAACAATATTAGTGTAACTAGGAGAACAACTGATTCTTTTTTTTTTTTTTTTTACATGGATAGATTATCCAAACTCTACAAAAAATGAGTGATTCTCCCTTTGGTATGTCCTTGTTCTAAGCAGTGACTAGCAGGACTTAACAGTTCAATTTCTCTCTGACCAATCAGTGGTCTGTAGCATTTCACATCACATTTTACCGTCTGCTCAGATCACCGGGAACTTCAGCAGAGGTTGTTCTGAAAATACTATCTGATACCAGATACTATCCCAAACCTTTGCCTAATTGAAAACCAAAAAAGCAGGAAGAGCTGAAGTGAGCAGAGTAGATACAGGGTAATGGAAAAGTTCCCCTATGACACTTTATTTTGTTTTGTCTTTTAATTTGTCACCTGTCTGTAGACCAGTCAATTGAGCCTTGAATACACAACTTAGACATAGTACAGCAGTCCTCTCCAGATTGTCTGGTGTGCTTCCTAGCCAAATCCATCCATGACACATAAAGTCCACACAAATATTCAGAACTGTCAAAATGACATTTTTATGTTCACTTGACACAATCACTCATACCTTATCATGAGCTTGGCATATTATTGATGATTTTTGATTTTGAGTTACTTTTACAAAAAAAAAAAAAATAAATAAATAAATAAATAAAGCTGATGTAGCCTAATTAGTTCAATGCCAACTAACAACACATACACTGAACACTTAGTTTAGGCTATTAAAACACACATTATTTTGTTGTGTGATTAAAAAAAAAAGTTGTGTTGCACTGACATATTTTTTCAAGTCAGGCAAGGGTCATGTCATACACTTGTTTTGTGGTTGGTATACTCCTAACTTTAATGTTACTGTACGGTACTAAAACTAAAAGTTGATTAAATAAGCATTTGATAAATAAGCATTTCTTTGACCATTACTTTAAGGAGATTATCTCACAAGCAACACTGTCACTCATGATGTGAACTTTCAAGAACATCACTTCTGTCTCTGGACACACCTGCCTGTCACTGGCTACATGACACACACACAGTGGTATTTAGGGTTTCTGTAATTTTGATTTCTGTGTTCTTTTTGTACTATGAGTGTATTTGGATGCTGGATATTTCTACAGTGCAGGTATGACTTTTACTTTAGCAGAAGATCAAAGTATGTCTTTCATCACTGGCCATGAAACTCACATTCATCTGTGTCTATAAACATTTACCTTTCAGTGTAAAATTCTAAGCAATTTCAATTTGACTCCAGAATTCCCAAATGTCCCTGAATGTCTCAGTGGTCACTAGCACAGCTGCCACTACATCCCAGCCTTTGCCTCAAACACCAAAGCAAGTCCCTAGCAATCACCCCAAACACCCTAGCAACCCCACAGCAACCATCCAGAACAGCATAGCAACTGTCTAGCAACACCTTAGCAACCATTAGGAACACAATAGCAACTGCCTAGCAACCACCAAGAACACCATAGCAACTGCCTAGTAAGGTCCTAGCAACCACAAAGAACACCACAGCAACTGCCTAGCAGCACCTTAGAAACCATCAGGAACACCATAGCAACTGCCTAGCAATGTCTTAGACACCAATAGGTACACCATAGCAACCGCCTTGCAACACCTTCGCAACCATCAGGAACTCCGTAGGAACCGCTTAGCAATCACCCAGAATATCATAGCAACTATCTACACGATAGCAGCTGCCCACAGACATCATAGTGGCCACTGAAAGGATGATAAAAACTGCCTGGAAAATACCCGGCCCACAGTAACTGCCTTCAAGCCCTCTAACAAAACTACACAACCTACAAACGGCATAGGGCTGGCGGTTTACCACATGGCTACGTGGTCAGCAATGGTGGCAAGCACATTTAAAGTTTCTTCAGATACTTAAGCTAAGTCTAGTTTAATTTTTAAAATAGCTTAATTTGTATAATTTTAATATGAATACAAAGGCTTCACTATAGTAGGTTGTCTTTGTTATTTATCTGATGTATAAGAGATGTGGATTAAACGGCTCAACCAAACTCTAGTTACACTAAGTTTAAGTCTAAACTCATATAGTAGATATTTATTGATTGTCAAATAAATTACCCGACATGCAACTTTTAGCAACCAAGCTTAATTTCATCCACTAAGCCTATAGATGACATTTATAGGAAACGCCACTGTTCAGTCTATGAAATTTCCAGTAGATTACTAAGAGAGTGATTGGTCTGTTCTGATCAAAACAATATTTTGTAAAGTGCCTGCATTTTTTACATCCAGTTGGTATTATGCTTTTTTTTTTTTTTTAAGAAGTCTCAGTTTTTCAATAGTAAAATTGAGCCTTGTTAAATAGTTTCACTACTAAAAAGCTATTTGATTCAGAAAACAGCGATGATACAACCACACTACTGAGAAATGCCATTTAAGTTAAACTAGTAACGTCGCTACTTGTAACTCTGATGCAGGCTAAGTCAGAGACTTTGTTCTGATTAAATAATAATAATGATAATAATAATAATAATAATAATAATAAAAAACTTTATTAAGTAACTGTTTTTTCTACACCCGGTTGGTATTATTATGCTGTTTTTTGAAGAATGCTTACTTTTCACTGTTGCTACACTTAAAATTTCAAATAAGTGTGAAGCCATGTTCATATCATCTATTGTATTGCTAATGACGTATGTGGCATAAATATCAAGATATAAGATTTTGTCCATATCGTAACAGAAACAGAACTGTGGTTGAGGCAGTAACTGGTCAAGCAGTAGCTCAACAACCACTGAAATAAAGTATTTTAAGTCAGTGGTTCTCTGTGTCAGGGGACCCCTCTGTTTGTTTGTTTTTGTTTTCTGAGAACCACTGCTGTAGAGTAATGTCTTCATGGAAAGTATTCAAGGTAAAAATGAGTGAACTCCAGCCAAGGAGAAACTCTAAAGTGACAGTTTGGATCAGGGAAGGAGTTAAAAACCAGACATGGTTGATGTATTACACTCACCTGGACCAGCAAACACTGCTATATGGGTAAGAATCTGAACTTTTCTTTTCAGTTTACATCCACAGCTTTTATTATGGCGTTTACTCTGCAACAACTTTCAGTCCTGTTGTAATGAAGCTCAAGAGACCATATGTCACAATATTTCAAAAGAATGGAGTAAATAGATTTCAGTGAGCATATTAATGGCTGGGTAAGGAATAGATATGGGGATTTTGAGTAAGTAAGTAGTTGAGGACTATTAGATAGAAAATGAGGGCTCAGGTATTTGTTTTAAAATGCAAAAGAGAAGAAATGTTCATGATTTTTAGACTTTCCTTTATTTATAGCACAATAAGTCATGCTTGCTTTTCTATCTTTTACATGGCAAGAAAAGATAACATTTTGCTGTTTAACAATTAAACAACAGCCCACATAAACAAAAATAACCAAACTAGCACCGCTGTGCCACCATATGCATATTAGCAACAAGGAGAGGTGAGCTCAGCAGAAGGCTGTAATGCCACCCTGTGGATTCAGGTGGAACTACCAGATTTAGGTGGGGGATTGAAATAAACATCACACAAAAAGGAAGGAAATTTGTGTTTGGTAGATTATTTCTTTATTGTAACAATGCTTCTTGGCAATAAACCTTATACCGTTGGAAAGCCTGTTTATTTCCCTTTTAAATGGTGCCACATTTGTAAGGAACATGCATGTGGGTTCCTTATTTGATGATTGATTTCAGTGCTATTGTAATGCTACAGACACTAATTTTTATTTGGATTGTGTAATATGTCATGATGTTGTGACACTGTTTTGTAATGAAAGCTTTTGCATTGGTATTTTATTTGTTTAATTTAAAGATACATTTTCAACACATACATAACCATTACCTACAATGACCAGGCGTGCCAGTTTGTTTTGTCTGGATTGTCCCGGTTTCAAACTGGGTGGCCTGGGTCCTACCAAATAATTTTCCCAGTGATTCACGATTTATACTTGCAATTTAAACCAACCACATTATTATGTGTGCATGTTCGGTATGTAACATAAATACAGACCCCAAATAAAACGTTTTTGTGGGTTTTGGGAGACCAACCAGTTTGAGGTCTGCTGGGACGCTGTCCGTGGTGCTGAAAGCTGTTTGGTAGGTGACCTGGGAGCTGAAATGAATTGTCCCCCTTCACGATGAAAACACCTCTGATGCGTGCATTAGCGCATACACTTACACGTGCGCGTGGGTTACGTGAGCTTA
This sequence comes from Myripristis murdjan, assembly GCF_902150065.1. Lineage (NCBI taxonomy): Eukaryota > Metazoa > Chordata > Actinopteri > Holocentriformes > Holocentridae > Myripristis > Myripristis murdjan. Next base: position 30,855,615 of record NC_043989.1, read on the forward strand.
CGGTGCACATAAAGGTGCCGGTTTGTGTGTGTGTGTGTGTGTGTGTGTGTGTGTGTGTGTCGACTTTGTCATGCTTGATCAATCTGGGCACTGTGCACTTGAAAAACCAAACATACACACACACACACACACACACACACACACACACACACACACAATTGCAACTGAACTTTTATGAGGTTAAGTTTTTCCTTCACAAACTCATGGGGTTATCAACTAAATGTTGAAATCTCTCAACTGTTTTCTGTTGCTGATATTGAGCACATCTTACTAGCTACGGAAGGTGTGTTTTCTCCAGCCTTCAACTGACACACACACACACACACACACACACACACACGAAACTTTACATGACAAAACTGGGCTAAATTGACGGACAGTCGCAAAATAATGAGTTACCTTGTTGAAGTCAAAGTCAGTGAACTCTTGCAAAAATCTGTTGAGAAATCTGTTGTCGGCTCCTCGTCTGTCTGCCTCCAACAAAAACTACAACACATCAATGCAGAAAGAACGCAAAATGAAGCCCCGTCAGCAAAAACGAACGATTGTCTCTATTGATGAAACGCATTGGAAATGTCCGCAGCTGTGTTAAGGTAGCGCGTGTCACGTGACTCCATGTCACAATAGCATAGGCGATGACGTAGCGTGCATGTCTCGATGACGTAGGCAACAGAGTGTTTATAACTTCGTGCTGCACAGGCTTTGACTGAGAGTCTGTGTTGAAACTATCACAGGCTCCTCAACCCACACACACACCCAACCAAACCCAACTCATCCAGGATGGCGAAACCGACAAAGGCAAACCCCAACCACAAAGCCCAACCTGGGCCTCCCGAGGACCGCAGCCCCCGGCACACAGTCATCGGGAGAGCCCATCTTAAACCTCAGGGGAACAAGCACCCTGAGGGACACACAGCCACAAGGACGGCTGCCAAAAAGCAGACGTCCCTGGCTCGGACCGCCCAACCCGGTCCCAACAAAAAGCCTGCTGAACCAATGGGCCACATTGTCGTGCTCATTGATTCAAACGGCAAATACCTCCAGGAGACTCGGCTTTTTCCCGGTTACACGGTGAAGAAGCTGTGGTGTCCCCACATAAGATCAGCCTGGGACACACTGTCTGATCCCAGCCTTGGCTCACCAACTCACATCCTCATTCACACAGGCACAGATGACCTGGTGAAATGGAAGGATGGAGTTGCACCATACTTCAGAGGTCTCATGTCCAAGGCCCATCAAAAATTCCCTGCCTCTAAGATTGTGGTGTCCACTCTGTTACCAAGAACGGATGTGGACTCACAGGTCATTGAGAAGGTGAATCTGACCATCATGGCAGGTGGCAAAAAATTGCCAAATGTACATGTGGTCGGTCACCCCTCTCTGACCACAGAGCACCTGTTTGACAATATGCACCTTCACAGGAACGCTATTCCAGTGTTCGCAAAGGCGCTTAAAAACGCCACACTGGATAGAAGTTTTGTGAAGAAGATTGTTCTGGAAGGAAAGCAGAGCCAGGCTGCAGAGAAAAAGACCTCTCAGCAGGACCGCTCTTGCAAGGAGAGTCAGCCTGAAGTGAAAAAAATCACTCAGCAGGACAATCCCTGGAAGAAGCGTCAGGTTGCAGAGGCAAGCACCTCTCAGCAGGACAGTTCTTGCAAGGAGAGTCAGCCTGAAGTGAAAAAAATCACTCAGCAGGACAATCCCTGGAAGAAGCGTCAGGTTGCAGAGGCAAGCACCTCTCAGCAGGACAGTTCTTGCAAGGAGAGTCAGCCTGAGGTGAAAAAAATCACTCAGCAGGACAATCCCTGGAAGAAGAGTCAGGTTGCAGAGACAGACATCGCTCAGCAGGACAACAAGAGCGAGGCTGCAGTGGAAACCTGTGCTCAGCAGGACAATCTGTGCACCAACAGCCAAGCTGTGGAGGAAAAAACTGAAGAACTCCAGCTTGCGCTCAAGAGAACTCTGGATCTTGCAGATCAGCAGGCCGCCAAGATCAAGGCTTGTGAGGCAGAGATGGAGGCACTTCGTCAGGTAGTGAGTGAGCTCAAAGAAGCAATCCTCACGCAAAAGGCCACGGAGACCAGCGATGCACCCACTTCAAACGAAACCATCTCCAACCTGCAGCTTCAGATCACGGAGAAGGACCTGAGTGAGAGACGTGCTGTCCTCCAAGTCAAAGAGTTGGAGGATGCCCTGGAGCAGGAGAGACACAAGGTCCAGAGTATTGAGGACCAGCTCCAGGCTGTCCAACAGGTCCAGGTGGAGAGTGAGATGAGCCAGCTGCAGACCAACCTTGTCCAGATCCAGGAGGAGAAGACCTCCCTCCTCAAGGCCTCAGAAGACTTCAACCAGGCCATGGACAAGAAACAGCAAGAGTGGGCAGAGAAAGAAGCCAGAATGTTGGAGAAGATCACCGAGCTGGAGAAGATCGCCGTGCTGGAGAAGAAGAAACGTCCCAGTGCTCCAAAAAGGTTCTGGAGGTGGATGACCCGACCCTTCAGAGCCTGCTTCACCTCTCATGACCATGACAAGGAGGAGAAGAAGAACAAGAAGATGGACGAGTCCAACAACTAATGGACTCACATCTGGGCTCACACACACACACACACACACACACACACACCACTGCATCAATTTCCAACCCCACTACCCCTAACACCATCACTTTTCCCTACCCTTTTCCCTACTTAATTAAAAAAAAAAAAAAAAAAAAAAAAAAATTCAATACTGCCTATCAATTCTGTACAACTGGAAGCTCCACAACATTCAACTCTCAGTAACTGTATGGTTCAACTTAAATGCTGTTAAAGAACCAACATTCTTATTTATTCATTTATTTTGTTGAAACAGTGTTTTCATTTTTTTTTTTTTTTTTTTTTTGAGAAACTGGTGTATACATACACTGCAGACAGGCTCCATCTATTTTTTGTTCTTCACAATTCCTACTTGTTGCCAGTAGAGGTCACCAACTACTAAGTATATCTTAAATTCTGTGATGATGTGCACAGTATTATGGTTTGTATAGTTTGTTTCCTGAATCAAATAGCTTTTTAGTAGCGAAACTGTTTTACTGATCAAATAGCGCGGTAGCGTCCACAGAAGCTACATTTTCACAGGCTTTTTTCAACCTTAAACGCAACGGAACTTTTGCTGCTGTTTGACCTCTAACCGGGAGCAGCGGACCTGTATGTGCAGCCGACAGACAGCCTTCTTTGTGACGTCATAATACCTGTCCGGACATGCGCTTGTCGCCGACACGCGGTCTTCTTTGTGATGTCACATACCTGTGCTAAGTGTCTGCTGCAGCGGGAAACGAGCACGCAGGTAATGAAGATGACAGAGGAGGAGGAAGATGACGATGTTGTAAGACATTCTCTCTCTCTCTCTCTCTCTCTCTCTCTCTCTCTCTCTCTCTCTCTCACACACACACACACACACACACACACACACACATCACATCATTTTTTGCCAAGCTGTTACTGTTGGGAGCAGGTTTCTTCTTTTGCTCCTGTGGTTTGAACCAACTTATTGAGTTTTAAAGTCATTTACACTTTGTCCTCCAAATGGGCTCGAATTTTAGCAGACATGCAAACACAGGTGTGCACACAAACACACACACACACACACACACACACACACACACACACACACACACACACACACACACACACACACACACACTAACATATATACACACTTCTCCCACATTAGTATATCCACACCACCTGCTTTTTGGTATTATGTGAGGCATGTTGTGTGTTTTTGTTGCCATGGTTTGTAGCAGTAAAAGCAGAGAGAGTTCGGTTTTATAAACTATTGAACTGGACATTTTTTTGACTGACAGTTTTATTGATCACTAAGATAGCAATGACTTGGAATTAAGTTCGTTCAATGTTGAAAAAAATAAACAAATAAAAGAAAGAAAGCTTTGATGTAGTTAAGCTACATGTTGTCACTATTGTAGCTTAGCTTGCTACATTTCTCTGGTGGGGAGCTTCAGTATAGTGAAGCTTCATGTAATGTACAGTAACTGGTAGCTTAGCTCACTACATTTTACAAGTAGCTTGCCCAACACTGATAAAATGTGACATGCGATATTGGCAGATATAAAATTAGATAACCAACATTTGAACACCTCTATTACTGTGACAAAAAGAAAACCTGAGCATTATAGGCAGCAGGAAAGGAAACTTCATGGCACAGCAGTTAGATTGGATTGGATTACAGTACATTGTAGTACAGGTGGACCTAATGAGGTGGCCACTGAGTGTACATGGCCTTAATGTAACCCAGCGATGTTGTTTCCTATTAACCCCTATGACTAAATCTATAGGTAACTATAGATGTCAAAATGGCAACTTTAGATGATGATGGTCATTAATAATTTGATTAATAATTTAATAATTAAAATACTTGAACAGTAACTTTAAGTATCTTTCTTTTATTTCTATTTCTTTCTTTCTTTTATTTTGCACTACATCCATGCACAAAATATGAAAAACGTGTGGAGAAGAATTGCTGTGTCAATTTTCAAAATGATCTGCCTTTTGTGTTTTTTCACAATTCCAGTTTGAAGTCAGAATTTGGACGCAATACACACTAATGGTGGAACTTTCGGAGTGGTAGCTAGAAAGAAAGTCCCCTCTCACTGACACAGAGATACACACGCGGCTCTGTATCTCTCCTTTTCTGTCTCAAGGGCCACTAGCACTGCAGCCAATGCATCCCAGCATTGACCCCAAACACCAATGTAAGTCCATAGCAATGACCCCAAACACCCTAGCAACCCCATAGCAACCACCCTAACTACCATAGCATCCACCTAGCAACACCTTAGCAACCACCCAAAACACCATAGAAATCATCAGGAACACCATAACAACACCCTAGCAACCACCCGGAACACCATAGCAACTGCCTAGCAACGCCCTAGCAACCACAAAGAACACCATAGCAACTGCCTAGCAGCACCTTAGCAACCATCAAGAGCACCATAGCAACCACCTAGGACATCATAGCTACACCTTAGTAATGCCTTGGCAACCATCAGGAACACCATAGCAACCACCTAGCAATGCCTTAGCAACCATTATGAACACTAAAGCAACCTCCTAGCAACCACCCAGGACGCCATAGCAACACTTTAGCAACCATCAGGAACACCATAGCAACTGCTTAGAAACCACCCAGAACATCATAGCAACTAACTAGCAATGCCTTGGCAACCGTCAGTAACGGTGGCAAGCACATTTAAAGTTTCTTCAGAATCTTTAGCAAAGTCTAGTTTGATTTGTAAGTTCACTGGTTGCAAAGCATCTGTGATGCTGCAGGGCCACCTGCTGCTAAGGCTAACTACTAGCTGCTACAACTGCCTCTATCGTTTAAAATCAATTGTATAGCACATTTTGAACATTAAAATGAAATGTAATGTGTGTTACACGAGAGAAAAAAAGGTAGCAAAATATTTATACATTTATTTAAAAAACACAAAACAAGGTGTAAAATCAGTAGCAAGTGGCAGGAACGTAATAAAATGTAGAAAAATGCCAATACTTTTAAGTTATCACTACTTGCAGCTACTATTAGCCTACTATTGCCCCTACTTCCATATACTGCTACACTATAGTATGTGACATTGGGTCAGTGTTGACAGGAGATATCACACTGACACTCATTTGGTGAGCACAAAACTATTAGCCTAATTGGTTCTGAATGCTCACATGTGACCTCTCGTTTTATGGCCTCCAAATTCATCTCTGACCATTTTCAGGAGACACCAATTAGCCTACTCTCCATTTTCTCCACCGACAGATCAAGTGAGGACTCACTGAGGCTGAGGTATGTGAAGTGTCATACCTTGCCATGTCCGAATGACGCCCATGGTTTAAGGGGAAAGCTTCACTCAGGTATGGCGAAACAAGAGACTAATGAAAGTTTATTTATTTATTCAATCATTCATTCATTTAATCATTTACTGGTAGGCTCCAGTATCCTCTTTGCCTCATGAATTGTGGAGGTGTGTAGCAAAGGCAGTAAGCATAGCACGGAAACCACCGTTGTGATACTGTCAAAATCTAAATGATCAGTCATATTCACACTACTTTCAAGTTGTAGAAACGAAATGTCATCCGACTCCTCTGACTATGAGTGAAATGCAGCCACAACAAATATGCACAAAAAAACCCAACATTGTAGGTGCATACAGAGGTGACACAAGACTAAAAGATTTGGTGAGGTTCATCAAATTTTTGGTGTGTTTCTGAATTAGACAGCAGACATAGATGTTAATTCAAAAAGACTTTGGGTCATCCATGTTCCATTGTGTAATACTAGTGTCACACTAGGCTGATTACTCAACATAGTCTATGTATTCTGATGTGTTAACAGGAAGAACTGGCTCAAATGGTCTACCGGGGACACATGGATAATTTAGTGTCTGTTATTGCCAATGAAACAGTCTAACAAAAGCCTCATATTTGTTACTTTGAAAGATACATTTGTCAATCACATTTACATTGGAAAAACACGTTCAAAATTAAGTATAACTTTACACAAAAGTCCAAAAACAAAACAAAACAACAACAACAACAAAAAAAATTGATCTAATTTTATGACTTAAGCTTGAAAAACTTTTGGTTTTCTAATTCAGTGCATATACAGCACGTTTACAGTTGAGCAGTCATTGTGCATTTGTGATTGCAGCTGTACAGCAAGTGTGTTTTGAGAAAACCTCCCATTCTGCAGGTATGCTGTATGTACTTGGTTATAGGTGTGTGTGCATAGCTTGATGAACCGGCTATCTTCAGACGTGGACATCAAAGTACTTGAGAAGTATCCCACGCAGTATCCCAATGAAACTCAGTAGAGATAGAAAGAACACGACAGCCAAATTGAGGTAAAAACCAGGCATCCTGTGAACCAGAAAGCACCTTATCAAATTTTCTGGTGGTAGTAAGGTCTTATCCTAAACATGTGTCATTGCATTCTACCATACTGCAAACCACACTGTGTCTTTAACCTTTTTGGTTCAAAGATTTCTGCAAACTCAGAAATGCCAAAACAACAGGACAAGTAAAATGACCTTTTCTTGGCAGACTTGACATATCCATTGAAATACATTTGCCGTGTATTCCATGTACACCAGTCCTGCTCCAGCTGCTGTCACTTCACTGAAGAACGTCCCCGAGGTCCAGAGCAGCACCATGAAGACAGGGTAGAACTCCACACAGTTCTGACTGGAAACACAGGCCACAGCGCACACACGCACACACACACACACACACACACACACACAGACACACACACACAGTCAACCAGGATGTTAGAGTATCTTCATTTAGATTCAACTATTCTGAAGCCAAAGCTATCAAGTCAAATGTCTGCCACTTTTGCCTCAGGTTTGCAGCAGGTCCATTATTACAATCTCCTCCATTGTCACCAGCTGTATACAGCCTGGCAGACCAACACATCAGTCCACCGCCAAATGTCTCTTTTGGGGTCATGCTGTCTTACTGTGCTCGGAAAGTTCTCTCAAACTCTGGCGGTCCAGTGACGATGGGCGGCATGATCTTATGGGCGATTCTGGATTTTCCGACTTGCCTGGCCAGGTAGCCTGAGAGGGGACAATGGCTTAGTAGTGACACCTTCTCATAAGAACGACTCAAAAACTCCATTCACAGTATTTGTGCAGTAGAACCATGTTTTCAGCCCTTCATAACTAAGATGGATAAACATTTTGGAACAACATTCATGAAGAACAGAACATTCTTGCAACATTCTTGGTAGAGAGGACAATAACAGTAAAATCAAACAATTCCTCTCACAGAAGCCTGGCAGTCTGTAGACCCTACTATTGGACAAACTGCTAGAACAGGAGACTGAACTGTACTGTGTATTTTGTTTGCATTTTCTATAAACATTCTTTGCTCATTGGATCTCTGTATACGATGGTGAGATTTTAACAGCAGTGAAACCACTTGATTAAGAATTAATTTAAAAAAAAGGGACAAAAGGTATGTCAGCTGTTGCCACACTGTACAACCTCTGCCCCATGTTGGCACGACTCACCCAAAAAACCAGCTCCCACACAGATAAGTCAACATGAAGCAAAGAGCGACTTGGTAAATAAGAAGTCTCCCTTCCTTTGCACTTGTAGTATGTAACACCTGAGGAGCTTACCCATTTGCAGGGCAGACAGAAGGGTCACTGCAGCCAGCAGAAGAGGGGACTCGGTTGCCATTGCAATGCTGAAAATACAGGATCTATTTCCTTCCTTGCTGTTTGTTCAAACTAGGATTTATGTAACAACTGGAATGCCGTGTGTGTCCTGAGGGAAATTAGGTGAGGCACAGCCCATAGACAGCAAAGTCATGTCATATTACCCAAGCACGCCCACAGCAGGAGGAACAGTTTAGTTACTAAATAAACCAGAGAAAGACTGCACATCGCTTAATTTTAAGATTATGAAGTAGAGACCGGATGAGAGCTGCTTTCCTGTCCTCTGCCCCATTAAACTCATCAACTATCCAGGTATGCATCTTAATTCATGTTTTACATTTTTACACAGTCAACATTTAGCAAACAGTTGTGTTGCACCTCAAGAATTCTTGTTCCTCTGCTTCACCATCCTCCTTTCCATCTTCATCTCCCACCTAGTCTCTCGTCTCTCTCTCTGTTGTGTGTGTGCTGTGTGAAGAGGTTCTACTGGAGGGATGGAGCTCCATTCTTCCATATGATCCTGTACATAGAGAGGGATATTATAGTAGGACTACAGTGCATAAAGGCATAAATGGCTGCTCCATATGAACAATATTAGTGTAACTAGGAGAACAACTGAATTTTTTATGTATTTATTTATTTTTATTACATGGATAGATTATCCAAACTCTACAAAAAATGAGTGATTCTCATTTTGGTATGTCCTTGTTGTAAGCAGTGACTAGCAGGACTTAACAGTTCAATTTCTCTCTGACCAACCAGTGGTCTGTAGCATTTCACATCACATTTTGAGTTACTTTTACAAAAAAAAATTAAAGCTGATGTAGCCTAATTAGTTTAATGCCAACTAACAACACATACACTGAACACTTAGTTTAGGCTATTAAAACACACATTAAGTCAGGCAAGGGTCATGTCACACACTTGTTTTGTGGCTGGTATACTCCTAACTTTAATGTTACTGTATGGTACTAAAACTAAAAGTTTAGTGTGCCTGCAGTGGACTTACTGTCATTGATAAATAAGCATTTCTTTGACCATTCACTGATTCTTGGGAATTTGGATAAAACAGGTTTTAATTTTGAAAAAAAGAAAGTGTGTTAACTAACAAAATCTGAAGGTATATCATTATAGGCCAAGGTCTTGGCTGTTCAGCAATGTACCGGTGCAACCTCCTCATTTTGCATTTTTTTCATAAAATAGGTTTTTCCAGTTATTAGGCTACTTTGTTTTTGTCAACACCGTCACCGTAATGTTTTTTTTTTTATTTGAAAAACATATTTTTGTATTAAAGAGACTATTACTTTAATAACTCAACAGCACCAAAGAAACATATTGTAAGCATATTCATTTAAAACAAATATAACTGCCTCTGACAGTGGTGGCTGTGGCCTCATTACAACATACATTTCCAAAATTTATACCACTCAAGTCAATGGCTTCTTGCTTAACAACTTTATTTAACTATTTGGTACAAAAAATAACAATCCTGAGCACTGTTATAAGCATTTTTCAGACTTCAGTCATTACCGTCAGACAGAAAACCTGACGGTGGTGACGTCTGACGGTGGAGACAAAAACCTGCTCTTTCACATGAGTTGTTCACATTAGCCAGCTTGTTTTTGCCCTGTTGCTACCTGCATCAGACCTCTTCTTAAAAAGTATACATTTATTCCATAACCTAATTTAATATTTTTTATACAGAAGTGACGGTGTTGACAATTTATAGTAGTGACAGTAGCAGTGTCCAAAAATATGAAGGGATTTAAGAGAAAATTGAAAACTTCCAGGAGCCTGAGCGGTCTTGAAGCATGCAGTAGAGCTGAAGGTTTGAAAAGAGCTCCTCAGGAATGTAATTGACCTTGTAGTTTTTTTATTATTTTTTTTTAAATATATATCTGACGGTGGTGACGAATATCTGGGACACATTTTGAGCAATGTTGTAAATTTCCAGCAGAAATAGCATTTTTCTCAGTGGGACGTGATTTATCCAAATTCTCAAGAATCAGTGCATTACTTTAAGGAGATTATCTCACAAGCAACACTGTCACTCATGATGTGAACTTTCAAGAACATCACTTCTGTTTCTTGACACACCTGCCTGTCATTGGCTACATGACACACACACAGTGGTATTTAGGGTTTCTGTAATTTTGATTTCTGTGTTCTTTTTGTACTATGAGTGTATTTGGATGCTGGATATTTCTACAGTGCAGGTATGACTTTTACTTTAGCAGAAGATCAAAGTATGTCTTTCATCACTGGCCATGAAACTCACATTCATCTGTGTCTATAAACATTTACCTTTCAGTATAAAATTCTAAGCAATTTCAGTTTGACTCCAGAATTCCCAAATGTCCCTGAATGCCTCTATGTTTCTCTCCTGTTGTGTCTCATGCCCCTTTTCCACCAGAAAATACCTGGTGCTAGTTCGGAGCTGGTGCTAGAGCCGGTGCTTAACTGGTGCCAACGAAGAACCGGTCAAGAGCAAAGTGGAGCCAATTCAGAGCCACGTCATGACGTCTTCGGAAAACGTGATGACGGGTGCGCGAGACGCTCGCTCAGAATCACAATAACTATCATGAATGAATGAATGAATGATACTTTATTAATCCTTTGCAGGAAATTACATTGTCACGGCAGCTTCATCACTTCAACACACATAAAACTGCACACTCATACTATACAGTGGCTGCAGCGTCTCTGTCTCTGTCCGCCCGTCCTGTCCTGAAGCCGGTGAAACTGAGCCGCGTCTCAGTCAAGCATATAATGCTGCTTTCCCGATACAGTTTCTGGCCCCGGGTGGAGCAGGATCTGGATTTATTAGCGATGCAAATACTGCTTGTGTCTTTACAAGCCTACATTTCAATACAGAGGCGAAAAACACAATTATTGCCGGCTACCTGTCGGATTCGTGATCGGAATGAATGACAGCTATGTTTAGTTATGAAAAGGGTGCTTCTCATCCTTAAATGTAATTTGCTGAGTCGCGTTCCATGTCGTTGTAAAATCAGTATAACCCACGGCTTCTCGGGGATTATTCTTTATGTTTATAGCGTTCGCAGTTCCTGTTTTGTTTTGTAACCCCGCCCACCCCATTCTTTCTCTGGCTCCTGTTTAGCCCCTGCTCGGAGTCGGTGCTTGCCTAGCACCAGTTTGGAACCAGTTTGGCACCAGTTTGGCCCCTACTTGGGCGGTAGAAAACCAAAAAACTGGTGCTAAGTCAGGCACCGGCTCCGAACCAGCCCTGGTGGAAAAGGGGTATCAGTGGCCACTAGCACAGCTGCCACTACATCCCAGCCTTTGCCTCAAACACCAAAGCAAGTCCCTAGCAATCACCCCAAACACCCTAGCAACCCCACAGCAACCATCCAGAACAGCATAGCAACTGTCTAGCAACACCTTAGCAACCATTAGGAACACAATAGCAACTGCCTAGCAACCACCAAGAACACCATAGCAACTGTCTAGCAACACCCCAGCAACCATTGGGAACACCATAGCAACCGCCTAGCAATGCCCTAGCAACCACAAAGAACACCACAGCAACTGCCTAGCAGCACCTTAGAAACCATCAGGAACACCACAGCAACTGCCTAGCAACGTCTTAGACACCAATAGGTACACCATAGCAACCGCCTTGCAACACCTTAGCAACCATCAGGAACTCCATAGGAACCGCTTAGCAATCACCCAGAATATCATAGCAACTATCTACACGATAGCAGCTGCCCACAGACATCATAGTGGCCACTGAAAGGATGATAAAAACTGCCTGGAAAATACCCGGCCCACAGTAACTGCCTTCAAGCCCTCTAACAAAACTACACAACCTACAAACGGCATAGGGCTGGCAGTTTACCACATGGCCACGTGGTCAGCAACAGTGGCAAGCACATTTACAGTTTCTTCAGATACTTAAGCTAAGTCTAGTTTAATTTTTAAAATAGCTTAATTTGTATAATTTTAATATGAATACAAAGGCTTCACTATAGTAGGTTGTCTTTGTTATTTATCTGATGTATAAGAGATGTGGATTAAACGGCTCAACCAAACTCTAGTTACACTAAGTTTAAGTCTAAACTCATATAGTAGATATTTATTGATTGTCAAATAAATTACCCGACATGCAACTTTTAGCAACCAAGCTTAATTTCATCCACTAAGCCTATAGATGACATTTATAGGAAACGCCACTGTTCAGTCTATGAAATTTCCAGTAGATTACTAAGAGAGTGATTGGTCTGTTCTGATCAAAACAATATTTTGTAAAGTGCCTGCATTTTTTACATCCAGTTGGTATTATGCTTTTTTTTTTTTTTTTAAGAAGTCTCAGTTTTTCAATAGTAAAATTGAGCCTTGTTAAATAGTTTCACTACTAAAAAGCTATTTGATTCAGAAAACAGCGATGATACAACCACACTACTGAGAAATGCCATTTAAGTTAAACTAGTAACGTCGCTACTGGTAACTCTGATGCAGGCTAAGTCAGAGACTTTGTCTGTTCTGATTAAATAATAATAATAATAATAATAATAATAATAATAAAGAAATTAAAAAAAAAAAAAAACTTTATTAAGTAACTGTTTTTTCTACACCTGGTTGGTATTATTATGCTGTTTTTTGAAGAATGCTTACTTTTCACTGTTGCTACACTTAAAATTTCAAATAAGTGTGAAGCCATGTTCATATCATCTATTGTATCGCTAATGACGTATGTGGCATAAATATCAAGATATAAAATTTTGTCCATATCGTAACAGAAACAGAACTGTGGTTGAGGCAGTAACTGGTCAAGCAGTAGCTCAACAACTACTGAAATAAAGTATTTTAAGTCAGTGGTTCTCTGTGTCAGGGGACTCCTCTGTTTGTTTGTTTTTGTTTTCTGAGAACCACTGCTGTAGAGTAATGTCTTCATGGAAAGTATTCAAGGTAAAAATGAATGAACTCCAGCCAAGGAGAAACTCTAAAGTGACAGTTTGGATCAGGGAAGGAGTTAAAAACCAGACATGGTTGATGTATTACACTCACCTGGACCAGCAAACACTGCTATATGGGTAAGAATCTGAACTTTTCTTTTCAGTTTACATCCACAGCTTTTATTATGGCGTTTACTCTGCAACAACTTTCAGTCCTGTTGTAATGAAGCTCAAGAGACCATGATATGCCACCATATGCATATTAGCAACAAGGAGAGGTGAGCTCAGCAGAAGGCTGTAATGCCACCCTGTGGATTCAGGTGGAACTACCAGATTCAGGTGGGGGATTGAAATAAACATCACACAAAAAGGAAGGATTTCGGTGCTATTGTAATGTTACAGACACTAATTTTTATTTGGGTTGTGTAATATGTCATGATGTTGTGACACTGTTTTGTAATGAAAGCTTTTGCATTGGGATTTTATTTGTTTAATTTAAAGATACATTTTCAACACATACATAACCATTACCTACAATGACCAGGCGTGCCAGTTTGTTTTGTCTGGATTGTCCCGGTTTCAAACTGGGTGGCCTGGGTCCTACCAAATAATTCTCCCAGTGATTCACGATTTATACTTGCAATTTAAACCAACCACATTATTATGTGTGCATGTTCGGTATGTAACATAAATACAGACCCCAAATAAAACGTTTTTGTGGGTTTTGGGAGACCAACCAGTTTGAGGTCTGCTGGGACGCTGTCCGTGGTGCTGAAAGCTGTTTGGTAGGTGACCTGGGAGCTGAAATGAATTGTCCCCCTTCACGATGAAAACACCTCTGATGCGTGCATTAGCGCGCATTACACTTACACGTGCGCATGGGTGAGCTTACGGTGCACATAAAGGTGCCGGTTTGTGTGTGTGTGTGTGTGTGTGTGTGTGTGTGTGTGTGTGTGTGTGTGTGTGTGTGTGTGTGTGTGTGTGTGTTGGTGTGTGTGTCGACTTTGTCATGCTTGATCAATCTGGGCACTGTGCACTTGAAAAACCAAACATACACACACACGCACACACACACACACACACACACACACACACACACACACACACACACACACACACGATTGCAACTGAACTTTTATCAAGTAAAGTTATTCCTTCACAAACTCATGGGGTTATCAACTAAATGTTGAAATCTCTCAACTGTTTTCTGTTGCTGATATTGAGCACATCTTACTAGCTACGGAAGGTGTGTTTTCTCCAGCCTTCAACTGACACACACACACACACACACACACACACACACACACACACACACGAAACTTTACATGACAAAACTGGGCTAAATTGACGGACAGTCGCAAAATAATGAGTTACCTTGTTGAAGTCAAAGTCAGTGAACTCTTGCAAAAATCTGTTGAGAAATCTGTTGTCGGCTCCTCGTCTGTCTGCCTCCAACAAAAACTACAACACATCAATGCAGAAAGAACGCAAAATGAAGCCCCGTCAGCAAAAACGAACGATTGTCTCTATTGATGAAACGCATTGGAAATGTCCGCAGCTGTGTTAAGGTAGCGCGTGTCACGTGACTCCATGTCACAATAGCATAGGCGATGACGTAGCGTGCATGTCTCGATGACGTAGGCAACAGAGTGTTTATAACTTCGTGCTGCACAGGCTTTGACTGAGAGTCTGTGTTGAAACTATCACAGGCTCCTCAACCCACACACACACACCCACCCACCCAAACTCAACTCATCCAGGATGGCGAAACCGACAAAGGCAAACCCCAACCACAAAGCCCAACCTGGGCCTCCCGAGGACCGGAGCCCCCGGCACACAGTCATCGGGAGAGCCCATCTTAAACCTCAGGGGAACAAGCACCCTGAGGGACACACAGCCACAAGGACGGCTGCCAAAAAGCAGACGTCCCTGGCTCGGACCGCCCAACCCGGTCCCAACAAAAAGCCTGCTGAACCAATGGGCCACATTGTCGTGCTCATTGATTCAAACGGCAAATACCTCCAGGAGACTCGGCTTTTTCCCGGTTACACGGTGAAGAAGCTGTGGTGTCCCCACATAAGATCAGCCTGGGACACACTGTCTGATCCCAGCCTTGGCTCACCAACTCACATCCTCATTCACACAGGCACAGATGACCTGGTGAAATGGAAGGATGGAGTTGCACCATACTTCAGAGGTCTCATGTCCAAGGCCCATCAAAAATTCCCTGCCTCTAAGATTGTGGTGTCCACTCTGTTACCAAGAACGGATGTGGACTCACAGGTCATTGAGAAGGTGAATCTGACCATCATGGCAGGTGGCAAAAAATTGCCAAATGTACATGTGGTCGGTCACCCCTCTCTGACCAAAGAGCACCTCTTCGACAACATGCACCTTCACAGGAACGCTATTCCAGTGTTCGCAAAGGCGCTTAAAAACGCCACACTGGATAGAAGTTTTGTGAAGAAGATTGTTCCGGAAGAAAAGCAGAGCCAGGCTGCAGAGAAAAAGACCTCTCAGCAGGACCGCTCTTGCAAGGAGAGTCAGCCTGAGGTGAAAAAAATCACTCAGCAGGACAATCCCTGGAAGAAGCGTCAGGTTGCAGAGGCAAGCACCTCTCAGCAGGACAGTTCTTGCAAGGAGAGTCAGCCTGAGGTGAAAAAAATCACTCAGCAGGACAATCCCTGGAAGAAGAGTCAGGCTGCAGAGACAGACATCGCTCAGCAGGACAACAAGAGTGAGGCTGCAGTGGAAACCTGTGCTCAGCAGGACAATCTGTGCACCAACAGCCAAGCTGTGGAGGAAAAAACTGAAGAACTCCAGCTTGCGCTCAAGAGAACTCTGGATCTTGCAGATCAGCAGGCCGCCAAGATCAAGGCTTGTGAGGCAGAGATGGAGGCACTTCGTCAGGTAGTGAGTGAGCTCAAAGAAGCAATCCTCACGCAAAAGGCCACGGAGACCAGCGATGCACCCACTTCAAACGAAACCATCTCCAACCTGCAGCTTCAGATCACGGAGAAGGACCTGAGTGAGAGACGTGCTGTCCTCCAAGTCAAAGAGCTGGAGGATGCCCTGGAGCAGGAGAGACACAAGGTCCAGAGTATTGAGGACCAGCTCCAGGCTGTCCAACAGGTCCAGGTGGAGAGTGAGATGAGCCAGCTGCAGACCAACCTTGTCCAGATCCAGGAGGAGAAGACCTCCCTCCTCAAGGCCTCAGAAGACTTCAACCAGGCCATGGACAAGAAACAGCAAGAGTGGGCAGAGAAAGAAGCCAGAATGTTGGAGAAGATCACCGAGCTGGAGAAGATCACCGTGCTGGAGAAGAAGAAACGTCCCAGTGCCCCAAAAAGGTTCTGGAGGTGGATGACCCGACCCTTCAGAGCCTGCTTCACCTCTCATGACCATGACAAGGAGGAGAAGAAGAACAAGAAGATGGACGAGTCCAACAACTAATGGACTCACATCTGGGCTCACACACACACACACACACACACACACACACACACACACACACACCACTGCATCAATTTCCAACCCCACTACCCCTAACACCATCACTTTTCCCTACCCTTTTCCCTGCACACACACACACACACACACACACACACACACCACTGCATCAATTTCCAACCCCACTACCCCTAACACCATCACTTTTCCCTACCCTTTTCCCTACTTAATTAAAAAAAAAAAAAAAAAAAAAAAAAAATCAATACTGCCTATCAATTCTGTACAACTGGAAGCTCCACAACATTCAACTCTCAGTAACTGTATGGTTCAACTTAAATGCTGTTAAAGAACCAACATTTTTATTTATTTATTTATTTTGTTGAAACAGTGTGTTCATTTTTTTTTTTTTTTTTTTTGAGAAACTGGTGTATACATACACTGCAGACAGGCTCCATCTATTTTTTGTTCTTCACAATTCCTACTTGTTGCCAGTAGAGGTCACCAACTACTAAGTATATCTTAAATTCTGTGATGATGTGCACAGTATTATGGTTTGTATAGTTTGTTTCCTGAATCAAATAGCTTTTTAGTAGCGAAACTGTTTTACTGATCAAATAGCGCGGTAGCGTCCACAGAAGCTACATTTTCACAGGCTTTTTTCAACCTTAAACGCAGCGGAACTTTTGCTGCTGTTTGACCTCTAACCGGGAGCAGCGGACCTGTATGTGCAGCCGACAGGCAGCCTTCTTTGTGACGTCATAATACCTGTCCGGACATGCGCTTGTCGCCGACACGCGGTCTTCTTTGTGATGTCACATACCTGTGCTAAGTGTCTGCTGCAGCGGGAAACGAGCACGCAGGTGATGAAGATGACAGAGGAGGAGGAAGATGACGATGTTGTAAGACATCTCTCTCTCTCTCTCTCTCTCTCTCTCTCTCTCTCTCTCTCTCTCTCTCTCACACACACACACACACACACACACACACACACACACACATCACATCATTTTTTGCCAAGCTGTTACTGTTGGGAGCAGGTTTCTTCTTTTGCTCCTGTGGTTTGAACCAACTTATTGAGTTTTAAAGTCATTTACACTTTGTCCTCCAAATGGGCTCGAATTTTAGTAGACATGCAAACACAGGTGTGCACACATACATACAAACACAAACACACACACACACACACACACACACACACACACACACACACACACTAACATATATACACACTTCTCCCACATTAGTATATCCACACCACCTGCTTTTTGGTATTATGTGAGGCATGTTGTGTGTTTTTGTTACCATGGTTTGTAGCAGTAAAAGCAGAGAGAGCTCGGTTTCATAAACTATTGAACTGGACATTTTTTTGACTGACAGTTTTATTGATCACTAAGATAGCAATGACTTGGAGTGAAGTTCGTTCAATGTTGAAAATAAAAAAATAAAAAAAATAAATAAATAAAAGAAAGAAAGCTTTGATGTAGTTAAGCTACATGTTGTCACTATTGTAGCTTAGCTTGCTACATTTCTCTGGTGGGGAGCTTCAGTGTAGTGAAGCTTCATTTAATGTACAGTAACTGGTAGCTTAGCTCACTACATTTTACAAGTAGCTTGCCCAACACTGATAAAATGTGACATGCGATATTGGCAGACATAAAATTAGATAACCAACATTTGAACACCTCTATTACTGTGACAAAAAGAAAACCTGAGCGTTATAGGCAGCAGGAAAGGAAACTTCATGGCACAGCAGTTTGATTGGATTGGATTACAGTACATTGTAGTACAGGTGGACCTAATGAGGTGGCCACTGAGTGTACATGGCCTTAATGTAACCCAGCGATGTTGTTTCCTATTAACCCCTATGACTAAATCTATAGGTAACTATAGATGTCAAAATGGCAACTTTAGATGATGATGGTGATTAATAATTTGATTAATAATTTAATAATTAAAATACTTGAACAGTAACTTTAAGTATCTTTCTTTTATTTCTATTTATTTCTTTCTTTTATTTTGCACTACATCCATGCACAAAAATATGAAAAACGTGTGGAGAAGAATTGCTGTGTCAATTTTCAAAATGATCTGCCTTTTGTGTTTTTTCACAATTCCAGTTTGCAGTCAGAATTTGGACGCAATACACACTAATGGCGGAACTTTCGGAGAGGTAGCTAGAAATTAAGTTCCCTCTCAGTGACACAGAGATACACACGCGGCTCTGTATCTCTCCTTTTCTGTCTCAAGGGCCACTAGCACTGCAGCCAATGCATCCCAGCATTGACCCCAAACACCAATGTAAGTCCATAGCAATGACCCCAAACACCCTAGCAACCCCATAGCAACCACCCTAACTACCATAGCATCCACCTAGCAACACCTTAGCAACCACCCAAAACACCATAGAAATCATCAGGAACACCATAACAACACCCTAGCAACCACCCGGAACACCATAGCAACTGCCTAGCAACGCCCTAGCAACCACAAAGAACACCATAGCAACTGCCTAGCAGCACCTTAGCAACCATCAAGAGCACCATAGCAACCACCTAGGACATCATAGCTACACCTTAGTAATGCCTTGGCAACCATCAGGAACACCATAGCAACCACCTAGCAATGCCTTAGCAACCATTATGAACACTAAAGCAACCTCCTAGCAACCACCCAGGACGCCATAGCAACACTTTAGCAACCATCAGGAACACCATAGCAACTGCTTAGAAACCACCCAGAACATCATAGCAACTAACTAGCAATGCCTTGGCAACCATCAGTAACGGTGGCAAGCACATTTAAAGTTTCTTCAGAATCTTTAGCAAAGTCTAGTTTGATTTGTAAGTTCACTGGTTGCAAAGCATCTGTGATGCTGCAGGGCCACCTGCTGCTAAGGCTAACTACTAGCTGCTACAACTGCCTCTATCGTTTAAAATCAATTGTATAGCACATTTTGAACATTAAAATGAAATGTAATGTGTGTTACACGAGAGAAAAAAAGGTAGCAAAATATTTATACATTTATTTAAAAAACACAAAACAAGGTGTAAAATCAGTAGCAAGTGGCAGGAACATATAAAATGTAGAAAAATGCCAATACTTTTAAGTTATCACTACTTGCAGCTACTATTAGCCTACTATTGCCCCTACTTCCATATACTGCTACACTATAGTATGTGACATTGGGTCAGTGTTGACAGGAGATATCACACTGACACTCATTTGGTGAGCACAAAACTATTAGCCTAATTGGTTCTGAATGCTCACATGTGACTTCTCGTTTTATGGCCTCCAAATTCATCTCTGAGCGTTTTCAGGAGACACCAATTAGCCTACTCTCCATTTTCTCCACCGACAGATCAAGTGAGGACTCACTGAGGCTGAGGTATGTGAAGTGTCATACCTTGCCATGTCCGAATGACGCCCATGGTTTAAGGGGAAAGCTTCACTCAGGTATGGCGAAACAAGAGACTAATGAAAGTTTATTTATTTATTCATTCATTCATTCATTTAATCATTTACTGGTAGGCCCCAGTATCCTCTTTGCCTCATGAATTGTGGAGGTGTGTAGCAAAGGCAGTAAACATAGCATGGAATCCACCGTTGTGATACTGTCAAAATCTAAATGATCAGTTATATTCACACTACTTTCAAGTTGTAGAAACGAAATGTCATCCGACTCCTCTGACTATGAGTGAAATGCAGCCACAACAAATATGCACAAAAAAACCCACTAACATTGTAGGTGCATACAGAGATGACACAAGACTAAAAGATTTGGTGAGGTTCATCAAATTTTTGGTGTGTTTCTGAATTAGACAGCAGACATGGATGTTAATTCAAAAAGACTTTGGGTCATCCATGTTCCATTGTGTAATACTAGTGTCACACTAGGCTGATTACTCAACATAGTCTATGTATTCTGATGTGTTAACAGGAAGAACTGGCTCAAATGGTCTACCGGGGACACATGGATAATTTAGTGTCTGTTATTGCCAATGAAACAGTCTAACAAAAGCCTCATATTTGTTACTTTGAAAGATACATTTGTCAATCACATTTACATTGGAAAAACACGTTCAAAATTAAGTATAACTTTACACAAAAGTCCAAAAACAAAACAAAACAAAACAACAACAAAAAAAATTGATCTAATTTTATGACTTAAGCTTGAAAAACTTTTGGTTTTCTAATTCAGTGCATATACAGCACGTTTACAGTTGAGCAGTCATTGTGCATTTGTGATTGCAGCTGTACAGCAAGTGTGTTTTGAGAAAACCTCCCATTCTGCAGGTATGCTGTATGTACTTGGTTATAGGTGTGTGTGCATAGCTTGATGAACCGGCTATCTTCAGACGTGGACGTCAAAGTACTTGAGAAGTATCCCACGCAGTATCCCAATGAAACTCAGTAGAGATAGAAAGAACACGACAGCCAAATTGAGGTAAAAACCAGGTATCCTGTGAACCAGAAAGCACCTTATCAAATTTTCTTGTGGTAGTAAGGTCTTATCCTAAACATGTGTCATTGCATTCTACCATACTGCAAACCACACTGTGTCTTTAACCTTTTTGGTTCAAAGAGTTCTGCAAACTCAGAAATGCCAAAACAACAGGACAAGTAAAATGACCTTTTCTTGGCAGACTTGACATATCCATTGAAATACATTTGCCGAGCGACCATGTACACCAGTCCTGCTCCAGCTGCTGTCACTTCACTGAAGAACGTCCCCGAGGTCCAGAGCAGCACCATGAAGACAGGGTAGAACTCCACACAGTTCTGACTGGAAACACAGGCCACAGCGCACACACACACACACACACACACACACACACAGACACACACACACAGTCAACCAGGATGTTAGAGTATCTTCATTTAGATTCAACTATTCTGAAGCCAAAGCTATCAAGTCAAATGTCTGCCACTTTTGCCTCAGGTTTGCAGCAGGTCCATTATTACAATCTCCTCCATTGTCACCAGCTGTATACAGCCTGGCAGACCAACACATCAGTCCACCACCAAATGTCTCTTTTGGGGTCATGCTGTCTTACTGTGCTCGGAAAGTTCTCTCAAACTCTGGCGGTCCAGTGACGATGGGCGGCATGATCTTATGGGCGATTCTGGATTTTCCGACTTGCCTGGCCAGGTAGCCTGAGAGGGGACAATGGCTTAGTAGTGACACCTTCTCATAAGAACGACTCAAAAACTCCATTCACAGTATTTGTGCAGTAGAACCATGTTTTCAGCCCTTCATAACTAAGATGGATAAACATTTTGGAACAACATTCATGAAGAACAGAACATTCTTGCAACATTCTTGGTAGAGAGGACAATAACAGTAAAATCAAACAATTCCTCTCACAGAAGCCTGGCAGTCTGTAGACCCTACTATCGGACAAACTACTAGAACAGGAGACTGAACTGTACTGTGTATTTTGTTTGCATTTTCTATAAACATTCTTTGCTCACTGGATCTCTGTATACGATGGTGAGATTTTAACAGCAGTGAAACCACCTGATTAAGAATTAATTTAAAAAAAAAGGGACAAAAGGTATGTCAGCTGTTGCCACACTGTACAACCTCTGCCCCATGTTGGCACGACTCACCCAAAAAACCAGCTCCCACACAGATAAGTCAACATGAGGCAAAGAGCAACTTGGTAAATAACAAGTCTACCTTCCTTGGCACTTGTAGTTTGTAACACCTGAGGAGCTTACCCATTTGCAGGGCAGACAGAAGGGTCACTGCAGCCAGCAGAAGAGGGGACTCGGTTGCCATTGCAATGCTGAAAATACAGGATCTATTTCCTTCCTTGCTGTTTGTTCAAACTAGGATTTACGTAACAACTGGAATGCCGTGTGTGTCCTGAGGGAAATTAGGTGAGGCACAGCCCATCAACAAGCAAAGTCATGTCATATTACCCAAGCACGCCCACAGCAGGAGGAACAGTTTAGTTACTAAATAAACCAGAGAAAGACTGCACTTCGCTTAATTTTAAGATTATGAAGTAGAGACCGGATGAGAGCTGCTTTCCTGTCCTCTGCCCCATTAAACTCATCAACTATCCAGGTATGCATCTTAATTCATGTTTTACATTTTTACACAGTCAACATTTAGCAAACAGTTGTGTTGCACCTCAAGAATTCTTGCTCCTCTGCTTCACCATCCTCCTCTCCATCTTCATCTCCCACCTAGTCTCTCGTCTCTCTCTCTGTTGTGTGTGTGCTGTGTGAAGAGGTTCTACTGGAGGGATGGAGCTCCATTCTTCCATATGATCCTGTACATAGAGAGGGATATTATAGTAGGACTACAGTGCATAAAGGCATAAATGGCTGCTCCATATGGACAATATTAGTGTAACTAGGAGAACAACTGAATTTTTTATGTATTTATTTTTATTACATGGATAGATTATCCAAACTCTACAAAAAATGTGTGATTCTCCCTTTGGTATGTCCTTGTTCTAAGCAGTGACTAGCAGGCCTTAACAGTTCAATTTCTCTCTGACCAATCAGTGGTCTGTAGCATTTCACATCACATTTTACCGTCTGCTCAGATCACTGGGAACTTCAGCAGAGGTTGTTCTGAAAATACTATCTGATACCAGATACTATCCCAAACCTTTGCCTAATTGAAAACCAAAAAAGCAGGAAGAGCTGAAGTGAGCAGAGTAGATACAGGGTAATGGAAAAGTTCCCCTATGACACTTTATTTGTTTTGTCTTTTAATTTGTCACCTGTCTGTAGACCAGTCAATTGAGCCTTGAATACACAACTTAGATATAGTACAGCAGTCCTCTCCAGATTGTCTGGTGTGCTTCCTAGCCAAATCCATCCATGACACATAAAGTCCACACAAATATTCAGAACTGTCAAAATGACATTTTTATGTTCACATGACACAATCACTCATACCTTATCATGAGCTTGGTATATTTTTGATGATTTTTGATTTTGAGTTACTTTTATTAAAGCTGATGTAGCCTAATTAGTTTAATGCCAACTAACAACACATACACTGAACACTTAGTTTAGGCTATTAAAACACACATTAAGTCAGGCAAGGGTCATGTCACACACTTGTTTTGTGGCTGGTATACTCCTAACTTTAATGTTACTGTATGGTACTAAAACTAAAAGTTTAGTGTGCCTGCAGTGGACTTACTGTCATTGATAAATAAGCATTTCTTTGACCATTCACTGATTCTTGGGAATTTGGATAAAACGGAATGTACCGGTGCAACCTCCTCATTTTGCATTTTTTTCATAAAATAGGTTTTTCCAGTTATTAGGCTACTTTGTTTTTGTCAACACCGTCACCGTAATGTTTTTTTTTTTTTTATTTGAAAAACATATTTTTGTATTAAAGAGACTATTACTTTAATAACTCAACAGCACCAAAGAAACATATTGTAAGCATATTCATTTAAAACAAATATAATTGCCTCTGACGGTGGTGACACTAATCTGATGGTGGTGACAGTCACCTCATTAAAACATACATTTCCAAAATGTATACCACTCAAGTCAATGGCTTCTTGCTTAACAACTTTATTTAACTATTTGGTACAAAAAATAACAATCCTGAGCTCTGTTATAAGCATTTTTCAGACTTCAGTCATTACCGTCAGACAGAAAACCTGACGGTGGTGACGTCTGACGGTGGTGACAAAAACCTGCTCTTTCACATGATAAGCATGAGTTGTTCACATTAGCCAGCTTGTTTTTGCCCTGTTGCTACCTGCATCAGACCTCTTCTTAAAAAGTATACATTTATTCTATAATTTAATGTAATATTTTTTATGCAAAAGTGATGGTGTTGACAACTTATGGTAGTGACAGTAGCAGTGTCCAAAAATATGAAGAGATTTAAGAGAAAATAGCAAATTTCCAGGAGACTGGGTGGTCTTGAAGCATGCAGTAGAGCTGAAGGTTTGAAAAGAGCTCCTCGGGAATGTAATTGACCTTGTAGTTTTTTTATTATTATTTTTTAAATATATATCTGACGGTGGTGACGAATATCTGGGACACATTTTGAGCAACCACAAAATAATAGTAAATATTGTTCAAAACCCATCGTTTGTAGTTTTTAATACATATTATGATGTACTCTTTCATGTGGTAAAGATATTATTCAATGAAATTATTACTTTATGTTGTTTTAATCAAGTTGAAGTCCTCCTATCCGAGGACAACTGGTTTTGTAGGCCATGGGCCCACATATAATCTAATTTTTATTAATTTGTATTAATATAAATTAATACAAATTAAAAATAAACCTTTAAAAGAACCTTACAAATGTGCAAAGGACCCCCTGATTATGCCCTTGATTCTTTTTATTCATTAAAATGTTGTAAATTTCCAGCAGAAATAGCATTTTTCTCAGTGGGACGTGATTTATCCAAATTCTCAAGAATCAGTGCATTACTTTAAGGAGATTATATCACAAGCAACACTGTCACTCATGATGTGAACTTTCAAGAAGATCACTTCTGTTTCTTGACACACCTGCCTGTCATTGGCTACATGACACACACACAGTGGTATTTAGGGTTTCTGTAATTTTGATTTCTGTGTTCTTTTTGTACTATGAGTGTATTTGGATGCTGGATATTTCTACAGTGCAGGTATGACTTTTACTTTAGCAGAAGATCAAAGTATGTCTTTCATCACTGGCCATGAAACTCACATTCATCTGTGTCTATAAACATTTACCTTTCAGGATAAAATTCTAAGCAATTTCAATTTGACTACAGAATTCCCAAATGTCCCTGAATGTCTCAGTGGTCACTAGCACAGCTGCCACTACATCCCAGCCTTTGCCTCAAACACCAAAGCAAGTCCCTAGCAATCACCCCAAACACCGTAGCAACCCCACAGCAACCATCCAGAACAGCATAGCAACTGTCTAGCAACACCTTAGCAACCATTAGGAACACAATAGCAACTGCCTAGCAACCACCAAGAACACCATAGCAACTGTCTAGCAACACCCCAGCAACCATTGGGAACACCATAGCAACCGCCTAGCAATGCCCTAGCAACCACAAAGAACACCATAGCAACCGCCTAGTAAGGCCCTAGCAACCACAAACAACACCACAGCAACTGCCTAGCAGCACCTTATAAACCATCAGGAACACCATAGCAACTGCCTAGCAATGTCTTAGACACCAATAGGTACACCATAGCAACCGCCTTGCAACACCTTCGCAACCATCAGGAACTCCGTAGGAACCGCTTTGCAATCACCCAGAATATCATAGCAACTATCTACACGATAGCAGCTGCCCACAGACATCATAGTGGCCACTGAAAGGATGATAAAAACTGCCTGGAAAATACCTGGCCCACAGTAACTGCCTTCAAGCCCTCTAACAAAACTACACAACCTACAAACGGCATAGGGCTGGCGGTTTACCACATGGCCACATGGTCAGCAACGGTGGCAAGCACATTTAAAGTTTCTTCAGATACTTAAGCTAAGTCTAGTTTAATTTTTAAAATAGCTTAATTTGTATAATTTTAATATGAATACAAAGGCTTCACTATAGTAGGTTGTCTTTGTTATTTATCTGATGTATAAGAGATGTGGATTAAACGGCTCAACCAAACTCTAGTTACACTAAGTTTAAGTCTAAACTCATATAGTAGATATTTATTGATTGTCAAATAAATTACCCGACATGCAACTTTTAGCAACCAAGCTTAATTTCATCCACTAAGCCTATAGATGACATTTATAGGAAACGCCACTGCTCAGTCTACGAAATTTCCAGTAGATTACTAAGAGAGTGATTGGTCTGTTCTGATCAAAACAATATTTTGTAAAGTGCCTGCATTTTTACATCCAGTTGGTATTATGCTTTTTTTTTTTTTAAGAAGTCTCAGTTTTTCAATAGTAAAATTGAGCCTTGTTAAATAGTTTCACTACTAAAAAGCTATTTGATTCAGAAAACAGCGATGATACAACCACACTACTGAGAAATGCCATTTAAGTTAAACTAGTAACGTCGCTACTTGTAACTCTGATGCAGGCTAAGTCAGAGACTTTGTTCTGATTAAATAATAATAATAATAATAATAATAATAATTAAAAACTTTATTAAGTAACTGATTTTTCCTACACCCGGTTGGTATTATTATGCTGTTTTTTGAAGAATGCTTACTTTTCACTGTTGCTACACTTAAAATTTCAAATAAGTGTGAAGCCATGTTCATATCATCTATTGTATTGCTAATGACGTATGTGGCATAAATATCAAGATATAAGATTTTGTCCATATCGTAACAGAAACAGAACTGTGGTTGAGGCAGTAACTGGTCAAGCAGTAGCTCAACAACTACTGAAATAAAGTATTTTAAGTCAGTGGTTCTCTGTGTCAGGGGACCCCTCTGTTTGTTTGTTTTTGTTTTCTGAGAACCACTGCTGTAGAGTAATGTCTTCATGGAAAGTATTCAAGGTAAAAATGAATGAACTCCAGCCAAGGAGAAACTCTAAAGTGACAGTTTGGATCAGGGAAGGAGTTAAAAACCAGACATGGTTGATGTATTACACTCACCTGGACCAGCAAACACTGCTATATGGGTAAGAATCTGAACTTTTCTTTTCAGTTTACATCCACAGCTTTTATTATGGCGTTTACTCTGCAACAACTTTCAGTCCTGTTGTAATGAAGCTCAAGAGACCATATGTCACAATATTTCAAAAGAATGGAGTAAATAGATTTCAGTGAGCATATTAATGGCTGGGTAAGGAATAGATATGGGGATTTTGAGTAAGTAAGTAGTTGAGGACTCTATTAGATAGAAAATGAGGGCTCAGGTATTTGTTTTAAAAATGCAAAAGAGAAGAAATGTTCATGATTTTTAGACTTTCCTTTATTTATAGCACAATAAAAGTCATGCTTGCTTTTCTATCTTTTACATGGCAAGAAAAGATAACATTTTGCTGTTTAACAATTAAACAACAGCCCACATAAACAAAAATAACCAAACTAGCACCGCTGTGCCACCATATGCATATTAGCAACAAGGAGAGGTGAGCTCAGCAGAAGGCTGTAATGCCACCCTGTGGATTCAGGTGGAACTACCAGATTTAGGTGGGGGATTGAAATAAACATCACACAAAAAGGAAGGAAATTTGTGTTTGGTAGATTATTTCTTTATTGTAACAATGCTTCTTGGCAATAAACCTTATACCGTTGGAAAGCCTGTTTATTTCCCTTTTAAATGGTGCCACATTTGTAAGGAACATGCATGTGGGTTCCTTATTTGATGATTGATTTCGGTGCTATTGTAATGCTACAGACACTAATTTTTATTTGGATTGTGTAATATGTCATGATGTTGTGACACTGTTTTGTAATGAAAGCTTTTGCATTGGTATTTTATTTGTTTAATTTAAAGATACATTTTCAACACATACATAACCATTACCTACAATGACCAGGCGTGCCAGTTTGTTTTGTCTGGATTGTCCCGGTTTCAAACTGGGTGGCCTGGGTCCTACCAAATAATTTTCCCAGTGATTCACGATTTATACTTGCAATTTAAACCAACCACATTATTATGTGTGCATGTTCGGTATGTAACATAAATACAGACCCCAAATAAAACGTTTTTGTGGGTTTTGGGAGACCAACCAGTTTGAGGTCTGCTGGGACGCTGTCCGTGGTGCTGAAAGCTGTTTGGTAGGTGACCTGGGAGCTGAAATGAATTGTCCCCCTTCACGATGAAAACACCTCTGATGCGTGCATTAGCGCATACACTTACACGTGCGTGTGGGTGAGCTTACGGTGCACATAAAGGTGCCGGTTTGTGTGTGTGTGTGTGTGTGTGTGTGTTGGTGTGTGTGTCGACTTTGTCATGCTTGATCAATCTGGGCACTGTGCACTTGAAAAACCAACCAAACATACACACACACGCACACACACACACACACACACACACACACACACACACACACACACACACACACACACACACACACACACACGATTGCAACTGAACTTTTATCAAGTAAAGTTATTCCTTCACAAACTCATGGGGTTATCAACTAAATGTTGAAATCTCTCAACTGTTTTCTGTTGCTGATATTGAGCACATCTTACTAGCTACGGAAGGTGTGTTTTCTCCAGCCTTCAACTGACACACACACACACACACACACACACACACACACACACACACACGAAACTTTACATGACAAAACTGGGCTAAATTGACGGACAGTCGCAAAATAATGAGTTACCTTGTTGAAGTCAAAGTCAGTGAACTCTTGCAAAAATCTGTTGAGAAATCTGTTGTCGGCTCCTCGTCTGTCTGCCTCCAACAAAACTACAACACATCAATGCAGAAAGAACGCAAAATGAAGCCCCGTCAGCAAAAACGAACGATTGTCTCTATTGATGAAACGCATTGGAAATGTCCGCAGCTGTGTTAAGGTAGCGCGTGTCACGTGACTCCATGTCACAATAGCATAGGCGATGACGTAGCGTGCATGTCTCGATGACGTAGGCAACAGAGTGTTTATAACTTCGTGCTGCACAGGCTTTGACTGAGAGTCTGTGTTGAAACTATCACAGGCTCCTCAACCCACACACACACCCAACCAAACCCAACTCATCCAGGATGGCGAAACCGACAAAGGCAAACCCCAACCACAAAGCCCAACCTGGGCCTCCCGAGGACCGCAGCCCCCGGCACACAGTCATCGGGAGAGCCCATCTTAAACCTCAGGGGAACAACCACCCTGAGGGACACACAGCCACAAGGACGGCTGCCAAAAAGCAGACGTCCCTGGCTCGGACCGCCCAACCCGGTCCCAACAAAAAGCCTGCTGAACCAATGGGCCACATTGTCGTGCTCATTGATTCAAACGGCAAATACCTCCAGGAGACTCGGCTTTTTCCCGGTTACACGGTGAAGAAGCTGTGGTGTCCCCACATAAGATCAGCCTGGGACACACTGTCTGATCCCAGCCTTGGCTCACCAACTCACATCCTCATTCACACAGGCACAGATGACCTGGTGAAATGGAAGGATGGAGTTGCACCATACTTCAGAGGTCTCATGTCCAAGGCCCATCAAAAATTCCCTGCCTCTAAGATTGTGGTGTCCACTCTGTTACCAAGAACGGATGTGGACTCACAGGTCATTGAGAAGGTGAATCTGACCATCATGGCAGGTGGCAAAAAATTGCCAAATGTACATGTGGTCAGTCATCCCTCTCTGACCAAAGAGCACCTCTTCGACAACATGCACCTTCACAGGAACGCTATTCCAGTGTTCGCAAAGGCGCTTAAAAACGCCACACTGGATAGAAGTTTTGTGAAGAAGATTGCTCCGGAAGAAAAGCAGAGCCAGGCTGCAGAGAAAAAGACCTCTCAGCAGGACCGCTCTTGCAAGGAGAGTCAGCCTGAAGTGAAAAAAAATCACTCAGCAGGACAATCCCTGGAAGAAGCGTCAGGTTGCAGAGGCAAGCACCTCTCAGCAGGACAGTTCTTGCAAGGAGAGTCAGCCTGAGGTGAAAAAAATCACTCAGCAGGTCAATCCCTGGAAGAAGCGTCAGGTTGCAGAGGCAAGCACCTCTCAGCAGGACAGTTCTTGCAAGGAGAGTCAGCATGAGGTGAAAAAAAATCACTCAGCAGGACAATCCCTGGAAGAAGAGTCAGGCTGCAGAGACAGACATCGCTCAGCAGGACAACAAGAGCGAGGCTGCAGTGGAAACCTGTGCTCAGCAGGACAATCTGTGCACCAACAGCCAAGCTGTGGAGGAAAAAACTGAAGAACTCCAGCTTGCGCTCAAGAGAACTCTGGATCTTGCAGATCAGCAGGCCGCCAAGATCAAGGCTTGTGAGGCAGAGATGGAGGCACTTCGTCAGGTAGTGAGTGAGCTCAAAGAAGCAATCCTCACGCAAAAGGCCACGGAGACCAGCGATGCACCCACTTCAAACGAAACCATCTCCAACCTGCAGCTTCAGATCACGGAGAAGGACCTGAGTGAGAGACGTGCTGTCCTCCAAGTCAAAGAGCTGGAGGATGCCCTGGAGCAGGAGAGACACAAGGTCCAGAGTATTGAGGACCAGCTCCAGGCTGTCCAACAGGTCCAGGTGGAGAGTGAGATGAGCCAGCTGCAGACCAACCTTGTCCAGATCCAGGAGGAGAAGACCTCCCTCCTCAAGGCCTCAGAAGACTTCAACCAGGCCATGGACAAGAAACAGCAAGAGTGGGCAGAGAAAGAAGCCAGAATGTTGGAGAAGATCACCGAGCTGGAGAAGATCACCGTGCTGGAGAAGAAGAAACGTCCCAGTGCCCCAAAAAGGTTCTGGAGGTGGATGACCCGACCCTTCAGAGCCTGCTTCACCTCTCATGACCATGACAAGGAGGAGAAGAAGAACAAGAAGATGGACGAGTCCAACAACTAATGGACTCACATCTGGGCTCACACACACACACACACACACACACACACCACTGCATCAATTTCCAACCCCACTACCCCTAACACCATCACTTTTCCCCACCCTTTTCCCTGCACACACACACACACACACACACACACACACACACACACACACCACTGCATCAATTTCCAACCCCACTACCCCTAACACCATCACTTTTCCCTACCCTTTTCCCTACTTAATTAAAAAAAAAAAAAAAAAAAAAAAAAATTCAATACTGCCTATCAATTCTGTACAACTGGAAGCTCCACAACATTCAACTCTCAGTAACTGTATGGTTCAACTTAAATGCTGTTAAAGAACCAACATTTTTATTTATTTATTTATTTTGTTGAAACAGTGTGTTCATTTTTTTTTTTTTTTTTTTTTTTGAGAAACTGGTGTATACATACACTGCAGACAGGCTCCATCTATTTTTTGTTCTTCACAATTCCTACTTGTTGCCAGTAGAGGTCACCAACTACTAAGTATATCTTAAATTCTGTGATGATGTGCACAGTATTATGGTTTGTATAGTTTGTTTCCTGAATCAAATAGCTTTTTAGTAGCGAAACTGTTGTACTAATCAAATAGCGCGGTAGCGTCCACAGAAGCTACATTTTCACAGGCTTTTCTCAACCTTAAACGCAGCGGAACTTTTGCTGCTGTTTGACCTCTAACCGGGAGCAGCGGACCTGTATGTGCAGCCGACAGACAGCCTTCTTTGTGACGTCATAATACCTGTCCGGACATGCGCTTGTCGCCGACACGCGGTCTTCTTTGTGATGTCACATACCTGTGCTAAGTGTCTGCTGCAGCGGGAAACGAGCACGCAGGTGATGAAGATGACAGAGGAGGAGGAAGATGACGATGTTGTAAGACATCTCTCTCTCTCTCTCTCTCTCTCTCTCTCTCTCTCTCTCTCTCTCTCTCTCTCACACACACACACACACACACACACACACACACACATCACATCATTTTTTGCCAAGCTGTTACTGTTGGGAGCAGGTTTCTTCTTTTGCTCCTGTGGTTTGAACCAACTTATTGAGTTTTAAAGTCATTTACACTTTGTCCTCCAAATGGGCTCGAATTTTAGTAGACATGCAAACACAGGTGTGCACACATACATACAAACACAAACACACACACACACACACACACACACACACACACACACACACACACACACTAACATATATACACACTTCTCCCACATTAGTATATCCACACCACCTGCTTTTTGGTATTATGTGAGGCATGTTGTGTGTTTTTGTTACCATGGTTTGTAGCAGTAAAAGCAGAGAGAGCTCGGTTTCATAAACTATTGAACTGGACATTTTTTTGACTGACAGTTTTATTGATCACTAAGATAGCAATGACTTGGAGTGAAGTTCGTTCAATGTTGAAAATAAAAAAATAAATAAATAAATAAATAAAAGAAAGAAAGCTTTGATGTAGTTAAGCTACATGTTGTCACTGTATTGTAGCTTAGCTTGCTACATTCCTCTGGTGGGGAGCTTCAGTGTAGTGAAGCTTCATTTAATGTACAGTAACTCACTACATTTTACAAGTAGCTTGCCCAACACTGATAAAATGTGACATGCGATATTGGCAGACATAAAATTAGATAACCAACATTTGAACACCTCTATTACTGTGACAAAAAGAAAACCTGAGCGTTATAGGCAGCAGGAAAGGAAACTTCATGGCACAGCAGTTAGATTGGATTGGATTACAGTACATTGTAGTACAGGTGGACCTAATGAGGTGGCCACTGAGTGTACATGGCCTAAATGTAACCCAGCGATGTTGTTTCCTATTAACCCCTATGACTAAATCTATAGGTAACTATAGATGTCAAAATGGCAACTTTAGATGATGATGGTCATTAATAATTTGATTAATAATTTAATAATTAAAATACCTGAACAGTAACTTTAAGTATCTTTCTTTTATTTCTATTTATTTCTTTCTTTTATTTTGCACTACATCCATGCACAAAAATATGAAAAACGTGTGGAGAAGAATTGCTGTGTCAATTTTCAAAATGATCTGCCTTTTGTGTTTTTTCACAATTCCAGTTTGCAGTCAGAATTTGGACGCAATACACACTAATGGCGGAACTTTCGGAGAGGTAGCTAGAAATTAAGTTCCCTCTCACTGACACAGAGATACACACGCGGTTCTGTATCTCTCCTTTTCTGTCTCAAGGGCCACTAGCACTGCAGCCAATGCATCCCAGCATTGACCCCAAACACCAATGTAAGTCCATAGCAATGACCCCAAACACCCTAGCAACCCCATAGCAACCACCCTAACTACCATAGCATCCACCTAGCAACACCTTAGCAACCACCCAAAACACCATAGAAATCATCAGGAACACCATAACAACACCCTAGCAACCACCCGGAACACCATAGCAACTGCCTAGCAACGCCCTAGCAACCACAAAGAACACCATAGCAACTGCCTAGCAGCACCTTAGCAACCATCAAGAGCACCATAGCAACCACCTAGGACATCATAGCTACACCTTAGTAATGCCTTGGCAACCATCAGGAACACCATAGCAACCACCTAGCAATGCCTTAGCAACCATTATGAACACTAAAGCAACCTCCTAGCAACCACCCAGGACGCCATAGCAACACTTTAGCAACCATCAGGAACACCATAGCAACTGCTTAGAAACCACCCAGAACATCATAGCAACTAACTAGCAATGCCTTGGCAACCGTCAGTAACGGTGGCAAGCACATTTAAAGTTTCTTCAGAATCTTTAGCAAAGTCTAGTTTGATTTGTAAGTTCACTGGTTGCAAAGCATCTGTGATGCTGCAGGGCCACCTGCTGCTAAGGCTAACTACTAGCTGCTACAACTGCCTCTATCGTTTAAAATCAATTGTATAGCACATTTTGAACATTAAAATGAAATGTAATGTGTGTTACACGAGAGAAAAAAAGGTAGCAAAATATTTATACATTTATTTAAAAAACACAAAACAAGGTGTAAAATCAGTAGCAAGTGGCAGGAACGTAATAAAATGTAGAAAAATGCCAATACTTTTAAGTTATCACTACTTGCAGCTACTATTAGCCTACTATTGCCCCTACTTCCATATACTGCTACACTATAGTATGTGACATTGGGTCAGTGTTGACAGGAGATATCACACTGACACTCATTTGGTGAGCACAAAACTATTAGCCTAATTGGTTCTGAATGCTCACATGTGACTTCTCGTTTTATGGCCTCCAAATTCATCTCTGAGCGTTTTCAGGAGACACCAATTAGCCTACTCTCCATTTTCTCCACCGACAGATCAAGTGAGGACTCACTGAGGCTGAGGTATGTGAAGTGTCATACCTTGCCATGTCCGAATGACGCCCATGGTTTAAGGGGAAAGCTTCACTCAGGTATGGCGAAACAAGAGACTAATGAAAGTTTATTTATTTATTCATTCATTCATTCATTTAATCATTTACTGGTAGGCCCCAGTATCCTCTTTGCCTCATGAATTGTGGAGGTGTGTAGCAAAGGCAGTAAACATAGCATGGAATCCACCGTTGTGATACTGTCAAAATCTAAATGATCAGTTATATTTACACTACTTTCAAGTTGTAGAAACGAAATGTCATCCGACTCCTCTGACTATGAGTGAAATGCAGCCACAACAAATATGCACAAAAAAACCCACTAACATTGTAGGTGCATACAGAGATGACACAAGACTAAAAGATTTGGTGAGGTTCATCAAATTTTTGGTGTGTTTCTGAATTAGACAGCAGACATGGATGTTAATTCAAAAAGACTTTGGGTCATCCATGTTCCATTGTGTAATACTAGTGTCACACTAGGCTGATTACTCAACATAGTCTATGTATTCTGATGTGTTAACAGGAAGAACTGGCTCAAATGGTCTACCGGGGACACATGGATAATTTAGTGTCTGTTATTGCCAATGAAACAGTCTAACAAAAGCCTCATATTTGTTACTTTGAAAGATACATTTGTCAATCACATTTACATTGGAAAACACGTTCAAAATTAAGTATAACTTTACACAAAAGTCCAAAAACAAAACAAAACAAAACAACAACAAAAAAAATTGATCTAATTTTATGACTTAAGCTTGAAAAACTTTTGGTTTTCTAATTCAGTGCATATACAGCACGTTTACAGTTGAGCAGTCATTGTGCATTTGTGATTGCAGCTGTACAGCAAGTGTGTTTTGAGAAAACCTCCCATTCTGCAGGTATGCTGTATGTACTTGGTTATAGGTGTGTGTGCATAGCTTGATGAACCGGCTATCTTCAGACGTGGACGTCAAAGTACTTGAGAAGTATCCCACGCAGTATCCCAATGAAACTCAGTAGAGATAGAAAGAACACGACAGCCAAATTGAGGTAAAAACCAGGTATCCTGTGAACCAGAAAGCACCTTATCAAATTTTCTTGTGGTAGTAAGGTCTTATCCTAAACATGTGTCATTGCATTCTACCATACTGCAAACCACACTGTGTCTTTAACCTTTTTGGTTCAAAGAGTTCTGCAAACTCAGAAATGCCAAAACAACAGGACAAGTAAAATGACCTTTTCTTGGCAGACTTGACATATCCATTGAAATACATTTGCCGAGCGACCATGTACACCAGTCCTGCTCCAGCTGCTGTCACTTCACTGAAGAACGTCCCCGAGGTCCAGAGCAGCACCATGAAGACAGGGTAGAACTCCACACAGTTCTGACTGGAAACACAGGCCACAGCGCACACACACACACACACACACACACACACACACACACACACACACACAGACACACACACACAGTCAACCAGGATGTTAGAGTATCTTCATTTAGATTCAACTATTCTGAAGCCAAAGCTATCAAGTCAAATGTCTGCCACTTTTGCCTCAGGTTTGCAGCAGGTCCATTATTACAATCTCCTCCATTGTCACCAGCTGTATACAGCCTGGCAGACCAACACATCAGTCCACCACCAAATGTCTCTTTTGGGGTCATGCTGTCTTACTGTGCTCGGAAAGTTCTCTCAAACTCTGGCGGTCCAGTGACGATGGGCGGCATGATCTTATGGGCGATTCTGGATTTTCCGACTTGCCTGGCCAGGTAGCCTGAGAGGGGACAATGGCTTAGTAGTGACACCTTCTCATAAGAACGACTCAAAAACTCCATTCACAGTATTTGTGCAGTAGAACCATGTTTTCAGCCCTTCATAACTAAGATGGATAAACATTTTGGAACAACATTCATGAACAACAGAACATTCTTGCAACATTCCTTGTAGAGAGGACAATAATAGTAAAATCAAACAATTCCTCTCACAGAAGCCTGGTAGTCTGTAGACCCTACTATCGGACAAACTGCTAGAACAGGAGACTGAACTGTACTGTGTATTTTGTTTGCATTTTCTATAAACATTCTTTGCTCATTGGATCTCTGTATACGATGGTGAGATTTTAACAGCAGTGAAACCACCTGATTAAGGATTAATTAAAAAAAAGGGACAAAAGGTATGTCAGCTGTTGCCACACTGTACAACCTCTGCCCCATGTTGGCACGACTCACCCAAAAAACCACCTCCCACACAGATAAGTCAACATGAGGCAAAGAGCAACTTGGTAAATAAGAAGTCTCCCTTCCTTTGCACTTGTAGTATGTAACACCTGAGGAGCTTACCCATTTGCAGGGCAGACAGAAGGGTCACTGCAGCCAGCAGAAGAGGGGACTCGGTTGCCATTGCAATGCTGAAAATACAGGATCTATTTCCTTCCTTGCTGTTTGTTCAAACTAGGATTTACGTAACAACTGGAATGCCGTGTGTGTCCTGAGGGAAATTAGGTGAGGCACAGCCCATCAACAAGCAAAGTCATGTCATATTACCCAAGCACGCCCACAGCAGGAGGAACAGTTTAGTTACTAAATAAACCAGAGAAAGACTGCACATCGCTTAATTTTAAGATTATGAAGTAGAGACCGGATGAGAGCTGCTTTCCTGTCTTCTGCCCCATTAAACTCATCAACTATCCAGGTATGCATCTTAATTCATGTTTTACATTTTTACACAGTCAACATTTAGCAAACAGTTGTGTTGCACCTCAAGAATTCTTGCTCCTCTGCTTCACCATCCTCCTCTCCATCTTCATCTCCCACCTAGTCTCTCGTCTCTCTCTCTCTCTGTTGTGTGTGTGCTGTGTGAAGAGGTTCTACTGGAGGGATGGAGCTCCATTCTTCCATATGATCCTGTACATAGAGAGGGATATTATAGTAGGACTACAGTGCATAAAGGCATAAATGGCTGCTCCATATGAACAATATTAGTGTAACTAGGAGAACAACTGAATTTTTTATGTATTTATTTATTTTTATTACATGGATAGATTATCCAAACTCTACAAAAAATGTGTGATTCTCCCTTTGGTATGTCCTTGTTGTAAGCAGTGACTAGCAGGACTTAACAGTTCAATTTCTCTCTGACCAACCAGTGGTCTGTAGCATTTCACATCACATTTTACCGTCTGCTCAGATCACCGGGAACTTCAGCAGAGGTTGTTCTGAAAATACTATCTGATACCAGATACTATCCCAAACC
Organism: Myripristis murdjan; assembly: GCF_902150065.1. Classification (NCBI taxonomy): domain Eukaryota; kingdom Metazoa; phylum Chordata; class Actinopteri; order Holocentriformes; family Holocentridae; genus Myripristis; species Myripristis murdjan. The sequence goes on from NC_043989.1 coordinate 30,893,266, forward strand.
TTTGCCTAATTGAAAACCAAAAAAGCAGGAAGAGCTGAAGTGAGCAGAGTAGATATAGGGTAATGGAAAAGTTCCCCTATGACACTTTATTTGTTTTGTCTTTTAATTTGTCACCTGTCTGTAGACCAGTCAATTGAGCCTTGAATACACAACTTAGATATAATACAGCAGTCCTCTCCAGATTGTCTGGTGTGCTTCCTAGCCAAATCCATCCATGACACATAAAGTCCACACAAATATTCAGAACTGTCAAAATGACATTTTTATGTTCACATGACACAATCACTCATACCTTATCATGAGCTTGGTATATTTTTGATGATTTTTGATTTTGAGTTACTTTTATTAAAGCTGATGTAGCCTAATTAGTTTAATGCCAACTAACAACACATACACTGAACACTTAGTTTAGGCTATTAAAACACACATTAAGTCAGGCAAGGGTCATGTCACACACTTGTTTTGTGGCTGGTATACTCCTAACTTTAATGTTACTGTATGGTACTAAAACTAAAAGTTTAGTGTGCCTGCAGTGGACTTACTGTCATTGATAAATAAGCATTTCTTTGACCATTCACTGATTCTTGGGAATTTGGATAAAACAGGTTTTAATTTTGAAAAAAAAAAAAGTGTGTTAAATAACAAAATCTGAAGGTATATCATTATAGGCCAAGGTCTTGGCTGTTCAGCAATGTACCGGTGCAACCTCCTCATTTTGCATTTTTTTCATAAAATAGGTTTTTCCAGTTATTAGGCTACTTTGTTTTTGTCAACACCGTCACCGTAATGTTTTTTTTTTTTTTTAATTTGAAAAACATATTTTTGTATTAAAGAGACTATTACTTTAATAACTCAACAGCACCAAAGAAACATATTGTAAGCATATTCATTTAAAACAAATATAATTGCCTCTGACGGTGGTGACACTAATCTGATGGTGGTGACAGTCACCTCATTAAAACATACATTTCCAAAATTTATACCACTCAAGTCAATGGCTTCTTGCTTAACAACTTAATTTAACTATTTGGTACAAAAAATAACAATCCTGAGCTCTGTTATAAGCATTTTTCAGACTTCAGTCGTCACCGTCAGACAGAAAACCTGACGGTGGTGACGTCTGACGGTGGTGACAAAAACCTGCTCTTTCACATGATAAGCATGAGTTGTTCACATTAGCCAGCTTGTTTTTGCCCTGTTGCTACCTGCATCAGACCTCTTCTTAAAAAGTATACATTTATTCCATAATCTAATCTAATATTTTTGATACAAAAGTGATGGTGTTGACAACTTATGGTAGTGACAGTAGCAGTGTCCAAAAATATGAAGAGATTTAAGAGAAAATAGCAAACTTCCAGGAGACTGGGTGGTCTTGAAGCATGCAGTAGAGCTGAAGGTTTGAAAAGAGCTCCTCGGGAATGTAATTGACCTTGTAGTTTTTTTATTATTATTTTTTAAATATATATCTGACGGTGGTGACGAATATCTGGGACACATTTTGAGCAACCACAAAATAATAGTAAATATTGTTCAAAACCCATCGTTTGTAGTTTTTAATACATATTATGATGTACTCTTTCATGTGGTAAAGATATTATTCAATGAAATTATTACTTTATGTTGTTTTAATCAAGTTGAAGTCCTCCTATCCGAGGACAACTGGTTTTGTAGGCCATGGGCCCACATATAATCTAATTTTTATTAATTTGTATTAATATAAATTAATACAAATTAAAAATAAACCTATAAAAGAACCTTACAAATGTGCAAAGGACCCCCTGATTATGCCCTTGATTCTTTTTATTCATTAAAATGTTGTAAATTTCCAGCAGAAATAGCATTTTTCTCAGTGGGACGTGATTTATCCAAATTCTCAAGAATCAGTGCATTACTTTAAGGAGATTATATCACAAGCAACACTGTCACTCATGATGTGAACTTTCAAGAACATCACTTCTGTTTCTTGACACACCTGCCTGTCATTGGCTACATGACACACACACAGTGGTATTTAGGGTTTCTGTAATTTTGATTTCTGTGTTCTTTTTGTACTATGAGTGTATTTGGATGCTGGATATTTCTACAGTGCAGGTATGACTTTTACTTTAGCAGAAGATCAAAGTATGTCTTTCATCACTGGCCATGAAACTCACATTCATCTGTGTCTATAAACATTTACCTTTCAGTATAAAATTCTAAGCAATTTCAATTTGACTACAGAAATCCCAAATGTCCCTGAATGTCTCAGTGGTCACTAGCACAGCTGCCACTACATCCCAGCCTTTGCCTCAAACACCAAAGCAAGTCCCTAGCAATCACCCCAAACACCCTAGCAACCCCACAGCAACCATCCAGAACAGCATAGCAACTGTCTAGCAACACCTTAGCAACCATTAGGAACACAATAGCAACTGCCTAGCAACCACCAAGAACACCATAGCAACTGTCTAGCAACACCCCAGCAACCATTGGGAACACCATAGCAACCGCCTAGCAATGCCCTAGCAACCACAAAGAACACCATAGCAACCGCCTAGTAAGGCCCTAGCAACCACAAAGAACACCACAGCAACTGCCTAGCAGCACCTTATAAACCATCAGGAACACCATAGCAACTGCCTAGCAATGTCTTAGACACCAATAGGTACACCATAGCAACCGCCTTGCAACACCTTAGCAACCATCAGGAACTCCGTAGGAACCGCTTTGCAATCACCCAGAATATCATAGCAACTATCTACACGATAGCAGCTGCCCACAGACATCATAGTGGCCACTGAAAGGATGATAAAAACTGCCTGGAAAATACCCGGCCCACAGTAACTGCCTTCAAGCCCTCTAACAAAACTACACAACCTACAAACGGCATAGGGCTGGCAGTTTACCACATGGCCACATGGTCAGCAACGGTGGCAAGCACATTTAAAGTTTCTTCAGATACTTAAGCTAAGTCTAGTTTAATTTTTAAAATAGCTTAATTTGTATAATTTTAATATGAATACAAAGGCTTCACTATAGTAGGTTGTCTTTGTTATTTATCTGATGTATAAGAGATGTGGATTAAACGGCTCAACCAAACTCTAGTTACACTAAGTTTAAGTCTAAACTCATATAGTAGATATTTATTGATTGTCAAATAAATTACCCGACATGCAACTTTTAGCAACCAAGCTTAATTTCATCCACTAAGCCTATAGATGACATTTATAGGAAACGCCACTGCTCAGTCTACGAAATTTCCAGTAGATTACTAAGAGAGTGATTGGTCTGTTCTGATCAAAACAATATTTTGTAAAGTGCCTGCATTTTTTACATCCAGTTGGTATTATGCTTTTTTTTTTTTTTAAGAAGTCTCAGTTTTTCAATAGTAAAATTGAGCCTTGTTAAATAGTTTCACTACTAAAAAGCTATTTGATTCAGAAAACAGCGATGATACAACCACACTACTGAGAAATGCCATTTAAGTTAAACTAGTAACGTCGCTACTTGTAACTCTGATGCAGGCTAAGTCAGAGACTTTGTTCTGATTAAATAATAATAATAATAATAATAATAATAATAATAATTTAAAAAAAAAACTTTATTAAGTAACTGTTTTTTCTAAACCCGGTTGGTATTATTATGCTGTTTTTTGAAGAATGCTTACTTTTCACTGTTGCTACACTTAAAATTTCAAATAAGTGTGAAGCCATGTTCATATCATCTATTGTATTGCTAATGACGTATGTGGCATAAATATCAAGATATAAGATTTTGTCCATATCGTAACAGAAACAGAACTGTGGTTGAGGCAGTAACTGGTCAAGCAGTAGCTCAACAACTACTGAAATAAAGTATTTTAAGTCAGTGGTTCTCTGTGTCAGGGGACCCCTCTGTTTGTTTGTTTTTGTTTTCTGACAACCACTGCTGTAGAGTAATGTCTTCATGGAAAGTATTCAAGGTAAAAATGAATGAACTCCAGCCAAGGAGAAACTCTAAAGTGACAGTTTGGATCAGGGAAGGAGTTAAAAACCAGACATGGTTGATGTATTACACTCACCTGGACCAGCAAACACTGCTATATGGGTAAGAATCTGAACTTTTCTTTTCAGTTTACATCCACAGCTTTTATTATGGCGTTAACTCTGCAACAACTTTCAGTCCTGTTGTAATGAAGCTCAAGAGACCATATGTCACAATATTTCAAAAGAATGGAGTAAATAGATTTCAGTGAGCATATTAATGGCTGGGTAAGGAATAGATATGGGGATTTTGAGTAAGTAAGTAGTTGAGGACTATTAGATAGAAAATGAGGGCTCGGGTATTTGTTTTAAAATGCAAAAGAGAAGAAATGTTCATGATTTTTAGACTTTCCTTTATTTATAGCACAATAAAAGTCATGCTTGCTTTTCTATCTTTTACATGGCAAGAAAAGATAACATTTTGCTGTTTAACAATTAAACAACAGCCCACATAAACAAAATAACCAAACTAGCACCGCTGTGCCACCATATGCATATTAGCAACAAGGAGAGGTGAGCTCAGCAGAAGGCTGTAATGCCACCCTGTGGATTCAGGTGGAACTACCAGATTCAGGTGGGGGATTGAAATAAACATCACACAAAAAGGAAGGAAATTTGTGTTTGGTAGATTATTTCTTTATTGTAACAATGCTTCTTGGCAATAAACCTTATACCGTTGGAAAGCCTGTTTATTTCCCTTTTAAATGGTGCCACATTTGTAAGGAACATGCATGTGGGTTCCTTATTTGATGATTGATTTCGGTGCTATTGTAATGCTACAGACACTAATTTTTTATTTGGATTGTGTAATATGTCATGATGTTGTGACACTGTTTTGTAATGAAAGCTTTTGCATTGGGATTTTATTTGTTTAATTTAAAGATACATTTTCAACACATACATAACCATTACCTACAATGACCAGGCGTGCCAGTTTGTTTTGTCTGGATTGTCCCGGTTTCAAACTGGGTGGCCTGGGTCCTACCAAATAATTCTCCCAGTGATTCACGATTTATACTTGCAATTTAAACCAACCACATTATTATGTGTGCATGTTCGGTATGTAACATAAATACAGACCCCAAATAAAACGTTTTTGTGGGTTTTGGGAGACCAACCAGTTTGAGGTCTGCTGGGACGCTGTCCGTGGTGCTGAAAGCTGTTTGGTAGGTGACCTGGGAGCTGAAATGAATTGTCCCCCTTCACGATGAAAACACCTCTGATGCGTGCATTAGCGCATACACTTACACGTGCGTGTGGGTGAGCTTACGGTGCACATAAAGGTGCCGGTTTGTGTGTGTGTGTGTGTGTGTGTCGACTTTGTCATGCTTGATCAATCTGGGCACTGTGCACTTGAAAAACCAAACATACACACACACACACACACACACACACACAATTGCAACTGAACTTTTATGAGGTTAAGTTTTTCCTTCACAAACTCATGGGGTTATCAACTAAATGTTGAAATCTCTCAACTGTTTTCTGTTGCTGATATTGAGCACATCTTACTAGCTACGGAAGGTGTGTTTTCTCCAGCCTTCAACTGACACACACACACACACACACACACACACACACACACACACACACACACACACACACACACACACGAAACTTTACATGACAAAACTGAGCTAAATTGACGTACAGTCGCAAAATAATGAGTTACCTTGTTGAAGTCAAAGTCAGTGAACTCTTGCAAAAATCTGTTGAGAAATCTGTTGTCGGCTCCTCGTCTGTCTGCCTCCAACAAAAACTACAACACATCAATGCAGAAAGAACGCAAAATGAAGCCCCGTCAGCAAAAACGAACGATTGTCTCTATTGATGAAATGCATTGGAAATGTCCGCAGCTGTGTTAAGGTAGCGCGTGTCACGTGACTCCATGTCGCAATAGCATAGGCGATGACGTAGCGTGCATGTCTCGATGACGTAGGCAACAGAGTGTTTATAACTTCGTGCTGCACAGGCTTTGACTGAGAGTCTGTGTTGAAACTATCACAGGCTCCTCAACCCACACACACACCCACCCAAACCCAACTCATCCAGGATGGCGAAACCGACAAAGGCAAACCCCAACCACAAAGCCCAACCTGGGCCTCCCGAGGACCGGAGCCCCCGGCACACAGTCATCGGGAGAGCCCATCTTAAACCTCAGGGGAACAACCACCCTGAGGGACACACAGCCACAAGGACGGCTGCCAAAAAGCAGACGTCCCTGGCTCGGACCGCCCAACCCGGTCCCAACAAAAGCCTGCTGAACCAATGGGCCACATTGTCGTGCTCATTGATTCAAACGGCAAATACCTCCAGGAGACTCGGCTTTTTCCCGGTTACACGGTGAAGAAGCTGTGGTGTCCCCACATAAGATCAGCCTGGGACACACTGTCTGATCCCAGCCTTGGTTCACCAACTCACATCCTCATTCACACAGGCACAGATGACCTGGTGAAATGGAAGGATGGAGTTGCACCATACTTCAGAGGTCTCATGTCCAAGGCCCATCAAAAATTCCCTGCCTCTAAGATTGTGGTGTCCACTCTGTTACCAAGAACGGATGTGGACTCACAGGTCATTGAGAAGGTGAATCTGACCATCATGGCAGGTGGCAAAAAATTGCCAAATGTACATGTGGTCAGTCATCCCTCTCTGACCAAAGAGCACCTCTTCGACAACATGCACCTTCACAGGAACGCTATTCCAGTGTTCGCAAAGGCGCTTAAAAACGCCACAGTGGATAGAAGTTTTGTGAAGAAGATTGCTCCGGAAGAAAAGCAGAGCCAGGCTGCAGAGAAAAAGACCTCTCAGCAGGACCGCTCTTGCAAGGAGAGTCAGCCTGAAGTGAAAAAAATCACTCAGCAGGACAATCCCTGGAAGAAGCGTCAGGTTGCAGAGGCAAGCACCTCTCAGCAGGACAGTTCTTGCAAGGAGAGTCAGCCTGAGGTGAAAAAAATCACTCAGCAGGACAATCCCTGGAAGAAGCGTCAGGTTGCAGAGGCAAGCACCTCTCAGCAGGACAGTTCTTGCAAGGAGAGTCAGCCTGAGGTGAAAAAAATCACTCAGCAGGACAATCCCTGGAAGAAGAGTCAGGCTGCAGAGACAGACATCGCTCAGCAGGACAACAAGAGCGAGGCTGCAGTGGAAACCTGTGCTCAGCAGGACAATCTGTGCACCAACAGCCAAGCTGTGGAGGAAAAAACTGAAGAACTCCAGCTTGCGCTCAAGAGAACTCTGGATCTTGCAGATCAGCAGGCCGCCAAGATCAAGGCTTGTGAGGCAAAGATGGAGGCACTTCGTCAGGTAGTGAGTGAGCTCAAAGAAGCAATCCTCACGCAAAAGGCCACGGAGACCAGCGATGCACCCACTTCAAACGAAACCATCTCCAACCTGCAGCTTCAGATCACGGAGAAGGACCTGAGTGAGAGACGTGCTGTCCTCCAAGTCAAAGAGTTGGAGGATGCCCTGGAGCAGGAGAGACACAAGGTCCAGAGTATTGAGGACCAGCTCCAGGCTGTCCAACAGGTCCAGGTGGAGAGTGAGATGAGCCAGCTGCAGACCAACCTTGTCCAGATCCAGGAGGAGAAGACCTCCCTCCTCAAGGCCTCAGAAGACTTCAACCAGGCCATGGACAAGAAACAGCAAGAGTGGGCAGAGAAAGAAGCCAGAATGTTGGAGAAGATCACCGAGCTGGAGAAGATCACCGTGCTGGAGAAGAAGAAACGTCCCAGTGCTCCAAAAAGGTTCTGGAGGTGGATGACCCGACCCTTCAGAGCCTGCTTCACCTCTCATGACCATGACAAGGAGGAGAAGAAGAACAAGAAGATGGACGAGTCCAACAACTAATGGACTCACATCTGGGCTCACACACACACACACACACACACACACACACACACACACACACACCACTGCATCAATTTCCAACCCCACTACCCCTAACACCATCACTTTTCCCTACCCTTTTCCCTGCGCACACACACACACACACACACACACCACTGCATCAATTTCCAACCCCACTACCCCTAACACCATCACTTTTCCCTACCCTTTTCCCTACTTAATTAAAAAAAAAAAAAAAAAAAAATTCAATACTGCCTATCAATTCTGTACAACTGGAAGCTCCACAACATTCAACTCTCAGTAACTGTATGGTTCAACTTAAATGCTGTTAAAGAACCAACATTTTTATTTATTTATTTATTTTGTTGAAACAGTGTTTTCATTTTTTTTTTTTTTTTTTTTTTTGAGAAACTGTTGTATACATACACTGCAGACAGGCTCCATCTATTTTTTGTTCTTCACAATTCCTACTTGTTGCCAGTAGAGGTCACCAACTACTAAGTATATCTTAAATTCTGTGATGATGTGCACAGTATTATGGTTTGTATAGTTTGTTTCCTGAATCAAATAGCTTTTAGTAGCGAAACTGGTTTTACTAATCAAATAGCGCGGTAGCGTCCACAGAAGCTACATTTTCACAGGCTTTTCTCAACCTTAAACGCAGCGGAACTTTTGCTGCTGTTTGACCTCTAACCGGGAGCAGCGGACCTGTATGTGCAGCCGACAGACAGCCTTCTTTGTGACGTCATAATACCTGTCCGGACATGCGCTTGTCGCCGACACGCGGTCTTCTTTGTGATGTCACATACCTGTGCTAAGTGTCTGCTGCAGCGGGAAACGAGCACGCAGGTAATGAAGATGACAGAGGAGGAGGAAGATGACGATGTAAGACATTCTCTCTCTCTCTCTCTCTCTCTCTCTCTCTCTCTCTCTCTCTCTCTCTCTCTCTCTCTCTCTCTCTCTCTCTCTCTCTCTCTCTCACACACACACACACACACACCACGTCATTTTTTTTGCCAAGCTGTTACTGTTGGGAGCAGGTTTCTTCTTTTGCTCCTGTGGTTTGAACCAACTTATTGAGTTTTAAAGTCATTTACACTTTGTCCTCCAAATGGGCTCGAATTTTAGCAGACATGCAAACACAGGATTACAGTACATTGTAGTACAGGTGGACCTAATGAGGTGGCCACTGAGTGTACATGGCCTAAATGTAACCCAGCGATGTTGTTTCCTATTAACCCCTATGAATAAATGTATAGGTAACTATAGATGTCAAAATGGCAACTTTAGATGATGATGGTGATTAATAATTTGATTAATAATTTAATAATTAAAATACTTGAACAGTAACTTTAAGTATCTTTCTTTTATTTCTATTTCTTTCTTTCTTTTATTTTGCACTACATCCGTGCACAAAATATGAAAAACGTGTGGAGAAGAATTGCTGTGTCAATTTTCAAAATGATCCGCCTTTTGTGTTTTTTCACAATTCCAGTTTGAAGTCAGAATTTGGAAGCAATACACACTAATGGTGGAACTTTCGGAGAGGTAGCTAGAAATTAAGTCCCCTCTCACTGACACAGAGATACACACGCGGCTCTGTATCTCTCCTTTTCTGTCTCAAGGGCCACTAGCACTGCAGCCAATGCATCCCAGCATTGACCCCAAACACCAATGTAAGTCCATAGCAATGACCCCAAACACCCTAGCAACCCCATAGCAACCACCCTAACTACCATTGCATCCACCTAGCAACACCTTAGCAACCACCCAAAACACCATAGCAATCATCAGGAACACCATAACAACACCCTAGCAACCACCCGGAACACCATAGCAACTGCCTAGCAACGCCCTAGCAACCACAAAGAACACCATAGCAACTGCCTAGCAGCACCTTAGCAACCATCAAGAGCACCATAGCAACCACCTAGGACATCATAGCTACACCTTAGTAATGCCTTGGCAACCATCAGGAACACCATAGCAACCACCTAGCAATGCCTTAGCAACCATTATGAACACTAAAGCAACCTCCTAGCAACCACCCAGGACGCCATAGCAACACTTTAGCAACCATCAGGAACACCATAGCAACTGCTTAGAAACCACCCAGAACATCATAGCAACTAACTAGCAATGCCTTGGCAACCGTCAGTAACGGTGGCAAGCACATTTAAAGTTTCTTCAGAATCTTTAGCAAAGTCTAGTTTGATTTGTAAGTTCACTGGTTGCAAAGCATCTGTGATGCTGCAGGGCCACCTGCTGCTAAGGCTAACTACTAGCTGCTACAACTGCCTCTATCGTTTAAAATCAATTGTATAGCACATTTTGAACATTAAAATGAAATGTAATGTGTGTTACACGAGAGAAAAAAAAGGTAGCAAAATATTTATATATATAAAATATAAATTTATATCTAAAATATATAAAAACACAAAACAAGGTGTAAAATCAGTAGCAAGTGGCAGGAACATATAAAATGTAGAAAAATGCCAATACTTTTAAGTTATCACTACTTGCAGCTACTATTAGCCTACTATTGCCCCTACTTCCATATACTGCTACACTATAGTATGTGACATTGGGTCAGTGTTGACAGGACATATCACACTGACACTCATTTGGTGAGCACAAAACTATTAGCCTAATTGGTTCTGAATGCTCACATGTGACTTCTCGTTTTATGGCCTCCAAATTCATCTCTGACCATTTTCAGGAGACACCAATTAGCCTACTCTCCATTTTCTCCACCGACAGATCAAGTGAGGACTCACTGAGGCTGAGGTATGTGAAGTGTCATACCTTGCCATGTCCGAATGACGCCCATGGTTTAAGGGGAAAGCTTCACTCCCGCAGCCTCATCGAACATGGACAGCGATGATGACAACGTAGAGGAGGTCGTGGAAGGTAAGGCAGCGGTGTGTTTTTCCTCCCTAATGAGCAAAAAATGCGACCATGTGCGAAATATATCTGCTGTTTTATTCTGTGATGTCGGTTTTGTGTAAATCTTCATGAGTCAGTTTTGTGAAGCGGGCCTGCTCGGTGCTTTGGAGGCGCCAGGGACTTTGTTTCTGAAGCAAACCCGCTTGACAGTCGAGTGAGGGCGGCCTGGGCACGCTCTTCATCCCGCTGTCTGCCCCGGGTACTGGGGATACTTCACCTGGAAGTGAATGCGCTGTGTAAGATTAAATGTAAAGCCTAAAGGCTTTTGTCAAGCTTCAGTGGGTGCACGCTATGTTTCGGCGTGGCAATAACCACCACTGGCAGTAATGTTGAGAGGTGGGGTGCTTTTGTAACAGTTTGGATACTTTATAACTTCTGTTAACACCACCGGATGTGCTGGAACGCTACATATTGTTGGAGTCGGTATCGATTCAAATACTAATTCAAGCAAAGTAGTGTAGCGAATAAAATATTACATGAATTATGTACTCACCAGCTTGTCACGACACGCTCTTCTCATGTATGGAAGAAAGAACGTGCCGCTAAACTGAATTGAATTAGGCTTAAAAGTTCCATGTGATCCACGACGCGGTTGTTGTTAAAATATTGTTTCAACTTAAAGAATTGGCTCATACTCCTCTCTGGCGCCGAACACGGTATATTTTGAAGGGGGAGCATGAGTTGAATCAGCTCCAAAAGTTGAATTTGTATCGAAATAGCTGTTGTTTCTCTGTCGGATGCATGCCGAACTCAAGACAAGACCCGAATGACTCAGAATAGGTCATTGGTAATTTTGTTCGAAGTGTGCACTTTTGCCATTTTGTAGGGGAGCATTAAATTGCCCGATTTTTAGGTTGAGTCTGGTGTGATTTTCTCTCAGACCAGAGGACGAAACACTACACCGAGCGTTCCAGGGCCTTTTGCCGCATGACTAGGTAGGACACTCCCTGACTTACTGTCCTTATGGTAGAAGAAATCTTTTCCAAGATAAAGTAAACCACTTGGATCGATTTTCTCAGAAGTAAGTATAATCATTGTTGATCAAATTAGGCTTGGGGGAGGCTTGGCAGAAAAATGTGTGTGCTACGTGAATGAGGGAAGATGAGACAAATGTACTGCTTAATAAGCTCAGTGAATTGGTGGTAATGTATAGATTTTCTTCCTCACACAGGCCTCCTGATTATCAATGGTCCAGTGCAATAGTATTCACATGTTGCAATTGTATGTTATTTTTTAACCAAGGCCATGTCAGTGTAAAATCTCCCAAAATATTAGAGCTATCAGTGCTCTGGAAATGTGAATTAATTAATATGCCCTGGTGATGGACATAATCAAACTCTTGTGGAAATCAAGTGGTGTCTTCCTGGTGTAAATGATGTTAGATATCCCCAGATTTGAATGGCTGCTCTGATTGGTCATCACCTCTCATTTCACCATGTTTCCATGCTCCAACACTTGATTGTTTCCCAAAAGATAAAATTTTGGTATACAGATCCATCTTGCACAAAACACTTAGATTTCCTGGATTTAAGATTAAGAGGTCTCAGGTTTGCTAGATATTTTAGTTACCTAATTTGTTTTGGTAGGTGTATGTGGTCAGAATCACACCGCCTCAGGCAACTGAAATTTGACTGAGCAAAGACAAAGAGGCATTACAGCAGCTATATCCAATTAAAAGAACCACAAAAAATGTAAATAATAAATAAAAATAAAATTGAGACGTCACATTTTTTTCATTTTTGAAATTCATAGCATGCTTTTATTGATTTGGAAATATTTGCATTTGCATTTTTAGGGAACGCCCATAACATGTTATAAATCATCTGCGTGTGTGTTCAGGTCCACTGGATGAAGATGATCAGCCTCATGGGTTTTGTACAGTGACCTATTCATCCAGTGATCGCTTTGAAGGACACTTTGTCCATGGAGAGAAGAATGGCAAGGGAAAGTTCTTCTTCTTTGATGGAAGGTACTGTTAAGATACCAAAAAATAATAATAATAATTCAGATCTTATCAGACACACAGTAGCCTAAACTGATTTTAATGAAATATGCTGGTTAGACTCCATCGGAGTATATATTCTCATCCTGGGTTTTAATGGTGAGTGTTGGCCACTCATTATGGTCAAAATGCTGTATAACACTAATTAAAGTTCCATATGCAATGCAAATAATTTCATGTAATATAGTAGCTAGTTTCTCCTTTCTCTCTCTCCTTTGTGCAGTACATTGGAGGGGTTCTATGTAGATGATGCCCTGCAGGGCCAGGGGGTGTATACATATGAAGATGGGGGTGTCCTCCATGGGACCTATGTGGATGGTGAGCTCAACGGGCCTGCGCAAGAGTATGACGGAGAGGGCCGCCTGGTGTTTCAGGGCCAGTACAAAGACAACAACCGTTGTGGGGAATGCTGGGTCTACTACCCTGTGAGTCACAGAATTTCCTATAATAACTGGGCAAGAATAACCTGGTAAAATCAGACTGCATTTTATTGGTAACTTTGTAAAGATGTGAGTACTTCATATAATGTTACATGGATATGTACACCCACATTTACCAGGCCCAGTGTTTTGATGCTATTAATGACAACCCAGTGTGTAGGTATCGTTTTTTTTCCAAACTTTTTTTTTTTTTTTTTTTTTTTTTTCAATTATATCAGCAGAAATTTGTACATTTTAGGGGCTGGTAGATTGTGCCATCCTGAAGCTGTGTGTGTACAGTATATTTGCGTGTTAGGGAATGATCTTTGAGTTCTGTGCTGGTTCCATGTTGGTGTGTAACTTGGTGTGTCCAGGACCGGGGCTGTGTGTTTGGAGAGATGAACGAGGACGGAGAGATGACCGGTGACTCGGTAGCGTACATCTACCCTGATGGCCACACCGCTCTCTACGGAAACTTTGTGGACGGAGAGCTGATCGAGGCTCGACTCGCCACCCTGGTCTCCACGGAGAACAGCAGGCCACGCTTTGAAGTCACACCCAACAGTAAGTGATGAATTTTAGGTCGACTGCCGCCTCGTTTTAGCATCATGACAAATTCTCAAGATTGAAGGACAGAGCCAATTCTTTTGTTCAGGTCTTTGAACAAACAATTCTGGAGACCCAAGAGCTACACTAAAATGTCCACTGGCAATCGTTTTGGCCAGTCATTCACATGTTTGGACCAGTCCAAGAGCACATTACGAGATCTCTAAAACACAAAGACAGTCATCAATTCTTGTAAATCTGTTCAGTGAGGCAAATGCACCAGAAGCGTTCAAGGAAGGAATATGGTCAAAGTCCTGTTTTACTCCCTAATATATAAACAGTGGGCTGAAAAGAAACACCACTTAAAAACTGTGTTACCACAATCTAAATTTGCAAGCTCCCCTCATTAACGTCCAGTTCAGCATTTTCAATAACAGCCCACTCAGAGGTCACCTCCTTAGGACAGGTAAGAAGAGCCAGCAGCTTTCATCAGATATGGGCTGTGGTAATACTTGCTTTTAATTAATGTTTGCTTTTATTGTTTTGGGAAATAAAATCTTTCACCCCTTTATTTCTTCCTTGTTGGTGGTGTTGTGAGAGACTGCGCGGCTTGGGTCGGCCTTGAACCAGGAACACGCCCTGATTGTCTGATGGGCTGAAATCGGTGCCGTCAGTGCCCTAGTGTGGTGCTAGTATAAATGACCAAAAATGTGTCACCACACCCTGAGTTCACATCGCACTCTCGACCGTGTTAGTACCATTGATTCATGAAAACAAAGTCCTTTATGTAATTTCAGATGTAGTTGACCCAACCAGTAAATTGAGGAAATCACCTAGCCATCAGATGGAACAATGGGGAACGCCCTGTCTGTTTTGCCCTGTTTGTTGTATTTTTAAGATTCTTTTGTTTTAATCAGAAAGCAGTCTGCTATGTATTTTTGTCTACACCTCTTGGTTTTCATGGTCATCTCTACTATCAAGCACTATTATTGTATGTAAAGGAAGGAGTGAGTCTTGGGCATATCTGGCTAATTATATGCTATACATATTTTTAAGGCCCTGTGTATACTTATGACAAGTCGACTTCGACCTGCATCGCCACCCACACTCTGCTTCCTGACCCTTATGAGAGCCAAAGGTAGGTCAGCCTGACACATCCCTACTGGCCCGAGAGATAACATTTCCTGATTTCACCGTCTAGCTCAGAGCTATAGTGGGACGGATCAATTTCAGCGTCTATATTAAACCAGGAAGTCTGCAGCTCCTTCAGAAGCCTTAAAATGTCTTAAATTAATTTTACAAACACTAGACATTTAAGACATTAAATAATGTTTATGTTAAATTTAAACTGATGAGCTCTTAATTTCAGCATAACATTTGATGTAATTTCATTTATTCAGGTTTCTGAGTTAGTGATTCTAATGTTCAAAATCTAAATCTTTTGACCCTCCTTCCTTTATACCTGTATGACCTAACCTCTTGGGAAAATGGCTAGTCTATCAGTAGTGGTGTCTTTGACTAAAACTAGCACTAAAAGTATTGTCATTTGACACTTATCCAGGCCAAAACCTAAACCAAAATAACCTCTGTTGACAAAAACTAGAATATAAATGAAATTTTTGTCAACAAATCAAAAAAGATACAAAAAAAACAAAAAACAAAACAGATATTGATGAATGAAAACACAGCTCCTGAGCTCAGTCTGGAAAGGAACAAATACAAATTTCACTTTTCATATTACAGTATCAAAACAAAAGCTACATACAATTACAAGAAGCGGGAGGGATGCAGATCAATTGATGTGTAAAGGTTACTAACAAATTTAATGATGAATTTGCAAGGGGAAAAATGATTAAATAACTAAAATGTAACTGAAGCTGTCACTAAAACTAACATGCATTGTAGTCACAAGACATACTCTAATCACAATTAGCTGTCAAATGAACAGTTTGACATTAACCCAACTCACTTTATCCTACTAAACTGTTGTTCTTACTAGTAGTGAGAAATGTAAGAAAACCCTTATTCATTCTGTCTATCCATTTATGTATCCACTTGGAAATAGTTCATAGACTCACTTAGTTAATAACTCACAATATTCCATCTGCACTGAGCCAGCCTCATAGTATGCACATTTATACAGGGTGACACAAAAAAACGGGAACTTTTTAACAATCCAATAAAACCAAGAGTGATGGAAGAAAAATATTTTATTCATAGTAATTGAAACCTTAAAACATGCCATTTAAGAAACAATGATGGAATATTCATTTTTTAAAAATTGTGCTGCCACTTGCTCATGTCTGCCAATATGCACTTCAAAGATTCCCGTTTTTTTGGGTCACCCTGTACTTACCCGAAATGCCCATTTTAATAAAAAAAACAAAACAAAAAAAAAAAACTTAAATTTTCTTCAAATTGATCTTAATAAGGTCTTTTAAAAGCATTACATTTAACTCTCTCATAGCTATGGACTGCCGGTATGCAGCAGTCAAAACCTGCAAACACTCAGTACACAGTCTTAGAAAACTTTGTGACAGTGGGATTAGTATTGGCATGTGGTTGTGTTCCTGTGATTCAGGGTGTTTGTGGCAGACTCTCCGATCAAAGGAGCAGGTCAGGGTCTGTTTGCCAAGACGGACGCTGAGCCCAACACTGTGATGGCCTTCTACAATGGAGTGCGCATCACACACTCAGAGGTATAACACAGAGGTGCGTGTGTGGCCCAGGTTGCTTCCACACCTGCCGTTTTTAGTCCAGTTGAATCAAACCCTGCTGTGTTTAACAGTTTGATGCCGTTCTTTTGGGCAGGTGAGACTGCCCTAATCAAACCCTGAGGTGCGTATCAGATATTGATCCTCCTTAAAGAGGTGGCTCTCAGATTGGTTCCAAGTCAGTTCTGGAATGGCTCATCTTAATATCTTATCCAACACATGATTTGCATTGATGTCCGAGGCATTACAGTGCATCAAAAGAAGTTTGGTTCAGAAGCTTTCTACTTCAGAGCTGGAATCTGATAGCGCCATGCCTTCTTTGGAAAACATGACAGACCACTATCCTCACCAGTCAGAGTCGGATCAGTCTCTCATGCTCTGTTTTTTAATCCCCCTTTGATGCCCAGACAAAGGAAGGATCACTGCCATGACTGTAAAAGTGGCTAAGGATATTCCTTGTGCTATGAATTGAAACTTCTCTCTATGCGTGCTTTCCGCTCTGGATTTTAGCTGAGCTAGGAAAGTCAACCGAACCAAATGGAAAAGACACTGCATCAAGTTCATCTGGACCGTGCAGATGGACTGTTAGGTCACTAATTCTTGAGAATTTGGATAAATCATGTTCCACTAAGAAAAATGCTATTTCTGCTGGAAATTTACAACATTTTAATGAATAAAAAGAATCAAGGGCATAATCAGGGGGTCCTTTGCACATTTGTAAGGTTTTTTCATAGGTTTATTTTTAATTTGTATTAATTTAATGATTATATGTTGGCCCATACCCTACAAAACCAGTTGTCCTCGGATAGGAGATAATCATTTCAACTTGATTAAAACAACAAAAAGTAATAATTTCATTGAATAATATCTTTACCACATGAAAGAGTACATCATAATATGTATTAAAAACTACAAACGATGGGTTTTGAACAATATTTACTATTATTTTGTGGTTGCTCAAAATGTGTCCCAGATATTCGTCACCACCATCAGATATTTATTTAAAAAATAATAATAAAAAAACTACAAGGTCAGTTACATTCCTGAGGAGCCCTTTTCAAACCTTCAGCTCTACTGCATGCTTCAAGACCGCTCAGGCTCCTGGAAGTTTGCTATTTTCTCTTAAATCTCTTCATATTTTTGGACACTGC
This sequence comes from Myripristis murdjan, assembly GCF_902150065.1. Taxonomy (NCBI): domain Eukaryota; kingdom Metazoa; phylum Chordata; class Actinopteri; order Holocentriformes; family Holocentridae; genus Myripristis; species Myripristis murdjan. The sequence goes on from NC_043989.1 coordinate 30,910,891, forward strand.
TACTAATTGTCAACACCGTCACTTCTGTATAAAAAATATTAGATTAGATTATGGAATAAATGTATACTTTTTAAGAAGAGGTCTGATGCAGGTAGCAACAGGGCGAAAACAAGCTGGCTAATGTGAACAACTCATGCTTATCATGTGAAAGAGCAGGTTTTTGTCACCACCGTCAGACGTCACCACCGTCAGGTTTTCTGTGTGACGGTAATGACTGAAGTCTGAAAAATGCTTATAACAGAGCTCAGGATTGTTATTTTTTATACCAAATAGTTAAATAAAGTTGTTAAGCAAGAAGCCATTGACTTGAGTGGTATACATTTTGGAAATGCATGTTTTAATGAGGCCACTGTCAAATTAGTGTCACCACCGTCAGAGGCAGTTATATTGGTTTTAAGTGAATATGCTTACAATATGTTTCTTTGGTGCTGTTGAGTTATTAAAATAATAGTCTCTTTAATACAAAAATATATTTTTCAAATAAAAAAAAAAAAACATTACAGTGACGGTGTTGACAAAAACAAAGTAGCCTAATAACTGGAAAAACCTATTTTATGAAAAAAATGCAAAATGAGGAGGTTGCACCGGTACATTGCTGAACAGCCAAGACCTTGGCCTATGATGATATACCTTCAGATTTTGTTATTTAACACACTTTTTATTTTCAAAATTAAAACCTGTTTTATCCAAATTCCCAAGAATCAGTGAGGTGTGAAAGCAACCTTAGTTTGTGTTTGCGTGTGCGTGTGTGTGCATTTGTTTTATCATGGTGTATGTGTGTTTTTTTTGTCTTTACTTGGTGGGTTGTTTTGGTGATAACTTGGGTAGTTTATTCCTACGTTGGTTCTAATTAAATGTTGGGTCTTTTGGCATGACCACACTGACATCCCAGGTGGACAGCAGAGATTGGGCACTAAATGGAAACACCATCTCACTGGATGAGGACACAGTGATTGATGTGCCACAGCCATTTGATCAGATAGACAGATACTGCGCCTCTCTGGGACACAAGGCAAACCACTCCTTCACCCCCAACTGCAAATATGACCCGTGAGTACACACTAATAGCAGCAGAGGACAGAGTGGAGCCAGGAAGAACAACTCAGAAAGAAATCAAGGTTATGATAGGCAGTCTTCATATTCATAAACATGGTTTACTGTTGTAGTTTGGCCACTTGTGCTGCCTTGGCTTATTGCCTTTTGTCAGGTGGTAAATTTCCCCAGTAAAAATGTCCTTTGTGACTTTTTTACAGTTTTTGATAAAATTTGGTCATACATGCAAATCAGCATTAAATTATAAATATCCACTAAGTTAATGACTTGAGTCATGTGAGGCACACATGATCTGCTTGAATGTAGCAAAAGGGCAAACATTGCAACCGTAGTTGCAAATTGCACAGGAGTGTGTGAGGAGGACGGTGAGTTGGTTGATAATGGCTACATAAAATAGAATGCCTGTCTTTATTGCCATTGCACAGGACATTAAACAGTGCATTACATTACATTAAACAGTACATTAAAGTCCTCTATTTCTAATTGTGCAGTACTATTTATTCAAACTGCCTGGATAATGAAATCACAGCAACCCTGGACCAACTCCTGTCAGTGGGATGATTTCTTGGTATGTTTCGAAACCAAACCTGGAATGTCACTTGGAGTGACAGTGTGATCCAACCAATGTACAAGAAACACCGGGCCTCATTCACCCACCGTTTTTTTCTTTAGAAAAGTCTACATCAGATTCATGATTGTTTGCACCGGTGTTCTTATCCCGCTGTCCTTGTAAGTTGAAAATGTGTGCCAGTTGATCCTAATCAACATAAGAATGAAAACTTAAATTCTCCTGTTGAACCTAAATGATGTTTACTCCCACATGTCCTCTCTTTTGCACCTGAGTTAATGCAGTCTTTTTGTTTATTGGTCTGCACAGGTTTGTCCACCCTCGTTTTGGCCCTATCAAGTGCATCCGAACCTTGAGAGCTGTGCAGAAAGACGAGGAGTTAACAGTTGCCTACGGTTACGATCACACGCCAATGGGGAAGAACGGACCAGAGGCCCCAGATTGGTACAAGCAGGAGCTGGAGGTGTTCCAGCAGAGACAGGCCAGAGAGAACAAAGATTAACATGTCTGGACAATAAGACACCCCCTACCTGTACTACCCTGTTACAATAATCCTGGGGCGGTAAGGCACTTGATACCCCCTATAGCTGCAAACTGCCCCATACCTATTGGATAATATTCTGCTTCATATGGTATCCAGATGGGATGCTGCTTGGGCACCTCGAATTGAAGGCAGACCGTGGAGATTGCAGGGCAATAGCAACACAAAAACTATGCAAGAAACCAAAAGTTATTTTAGAAGGCATGTCTATGGCTGGGCAATGCTGTTCTGTCTGTTTTTTTTCTCTTCCTCATCATAATGGAAATGAAGATTTCCCTGCTCATGTTTGGTGCTTATAAATCTAGGGTACAATTAGAAGTTACTGTTAATTTCACTGTGACTGTATCCTTACTTGACTGAACGTAACTTCACTTTGAAGCTGTGGCTGCAGTTTACCCAAAAAGGCTCTTCTCAAGGTGTTGAGTTTGATGGCGCTAGTATAACATATTTGTACAATACAGTATTTATCTTATCTATTTGAATCATTCAACTCACACCTCATTTGAACTAATACTGTTGACCCACTGGAATCATTTTACAACTTACAATCATGTACACCTTTTTAGGCCCACTGACTGAGCTTATGACATTCATTCATGACATTCATTACTCTTAAATTTATTTAGGATTTCTCAAATTGTTCAAATATTTTCTGAGATCTGTAGAGGTGCTTTGTAAATGAAGGGAGTTTGAGAGAAAAGACATTGTATTGTTACTAAAAAAAAAAAGAAAAAAAGCAAATTTAACCCAGTTTTCTAACCTAACCATTGTAGCTGTGACTGTATGCTACAAAATAAAGTCCAAGATAAAGCAAACCATTCCACACGCCTCTTCATATATATGATCGTATCACAGTTCTTACAGTGCTATGTCTGCTATTGCTGCCTACTCAAATATTGCTCGAATGAATGCAGATAGCCTAAAATCAGAGATTCCCCCAGGCTAGACATTTGGGGTTAACGTACTATGTTATCTGGAAAACCCTGCTCTTACATTTGTTATCTCCTAATTTTATATGTAGACTTTCAAGGAAAAACACAATTTAAGAATATTTTTCAAATGTTGCTTTATTATAAATGAATACAGATAAGCAAAGCTTATGGAGGGAGCTAGTGGAGCCACGGCCACTGCTGTGAGACAGAAGACAAGAGTGCAGGACAGTCGTGGCCATCGGGGGCAGTGCTGAGCACTGGCTAAACAGAATACATGGTGTGGCGGTCAGTGGCACAATAAAATGATTTCTACATTTAATTCCAAATATTAATCAGTAACTGCACAATCAACTGTCATTGTTCCGCTGCCCATTATTTAGAATGAAGACATGATTACAGGACTTTTTTGCCCTCTGAATGGCTCCAGATTTCATTCATCTAAGCAGAAAGAATCTTAACCAGCAGCTTGTCATTTTCATCAGTGCATTGTAAGAAAAAAAAAATATTATTGAGAGAGGTGATTTAATGGGAAAGTCCCATCAGCTGCTGTTTGTTTGCCTCTGTTTAGCCCTGTTCAGCTCTGCTTTGCTCCCTTGAGGTGGAACCAGGAGCGGACTTACCATTAGGCAAAACTAGGCGGTTGCCTAGGGCCCCAAGTTCCTGAGGGCCCCATAAAACTCCTCATACACTTATGGTTAATGCAGTTATTACTTATTTGCGCACATTAATTATGTTTTTGATTTAAATACTTTTGCTAAAACGCCAGCAGAATCCTTATCGTATTATGTGTGTCTCGGGGCCCCTGTTTTGTGTGTTGTCCTCTCATCTCAGAGGGCCCCATGCCTGCCTTTGCCTTGGGCCCCAAATTTCTTAAATCCGCCACTGGGTGGAACCACATTTTTGTGGGTGGAACATCTGCCTGCATACACTACCTATGGTTTCATGACCATACTGGTGATTTTAAACATTTGGCCCATTTGCTACAAGTTACCCAAATTTTAGAGAGAACATTTCGCTCCACCCAGTGTCAAGTCATCAAAACACAGCAGTGCTGCTCTTTTAGGAAAACTAATGTGGAGGACTTTATTACAGTGATGGAATACTGGAGTGAACAAAGTTTGAAGTCTCTGAAAGTTCATTTTCATATCATAGTGGAATGAATAGAAACCAATGGCTGGGTTAAAAGGGAGGAAAATGATATTGGAGCTCTAAAATGCAACTGCTTGCTTTGGGAAAAAAGTAGCAGAAATGTGAAGTATATACATTTGTAGATATTACCCTAAACAATGAACCAACCAGCTGTATAGTCTGGGATGTAAGGGGCAAGTGTTTGCACTTTTGGCAGAAATCACTTATTTTTGGCCCAGATGACCCCTTCAGGGGTTCCTCGGGTTTGGTATGGGTGCTGTAAATCCTTGAAAATACTTTAATTTTAATGTGGTATCTTCAAGGTTTGAAAAGTGCTTTGGTTTTGAAACTGCTTGAAATTCTAATTGAACACCTTTCACAGCAAATGGCTGGGTTGGTGACACGTTTTGAAACTTGAGACTTTGTTGTGTTTTCCTTTTAATTTCTCTCCCCTCTGTAGAATGGTCTTTTATTAATTGTATATGTATATGTGTGTATATAGCATTGTGTGTGTGTGTGTGTGTATGTGTGTGTGTGTGTGTGTGTGTGTGTGTGTGTGTGTGTGTGTGTGTGTGTGTGTGTACATATGTATATATCTATATCTAGGTATAAGTAGATATATATGTGTACACACACGTGACCCAGTTTTGAGAGCAGGTACAGTGAGGTACAGGTGCTTGTTTTTCTCCTGTGAGGAACACAGCGTTTGGCCACCTGCATTTTAGAAAAGAAAAAAAAATCATTGGGTCACCACAAGAAATTAGAATTATGAAAGACAGTGTGTCCTGTAATTTGTATAAATTAGCCTAAACCTCAACTTTATGCAAATGAGGAGACTCCGAAGTGACCCCCGTCTGTCAAGCTGCCTACATCTAAATTTAACGTTTCACAGGCATCAACAGGTAAGGCGTAAATTATTAAGAAATATAAGTCCACTTGCTAAAGCTTGGAATTAAATGATGTCTTTAAAGAGAATAGCATAACAAACTTTCATGAAGGTAAGTCAGTAAAACAATCATCACCCCCAACTAAAAGTCAGAAAGTCAGCTGAAACAAGAACAAACTGAAGTGGACTAGGAAGAACTGGGCCTGGTCTAATCTGTGGGAGACTTTAATATATTGTTCCTTAGCTTAGGATCAACTTCGCATCCAATTCTTATGCTGTTATGTGACTTTTTGTGGTAAAGCCTTAATACCCACTGCCAAAATCACATCCTCATGACACTTTACATCCACAAACTAAAGGATCATTCAAAAAACAATCGGCAATACAAATCCAATCAGCATGTGATAGTATATAAACCGGCATGTTACTGTTATAATAATAACATGATTTGATAGTGTAACTGAAATGAGAATGTTCTTTGGTGGCGTTTCCACGACAACAGAGACAAATCTCTGACCTCGGGCCTCTGCCGTGCCCTTGGTAACGGACCCGGCACTGAAGGGGTTAAGGTGTTTTGCACCTGCAGCTGGTCAGCGGGTTAATGGATAAACAGCTCACCTGAGTCAACAGCCAAACCAGCCGGAAGACACACACTCCCACTGCGGAAAAGATGGCTCAAACGCTGTTTTCTGCGTGAACACGGTGGCTGGACTTAAGGTAGCGAGGACTCTGGTTTAAATGTGACCGTGCGCCTCGTCTCTCCACGGGGTTGTCTCGTCAGAAAGCCCGCTAAAGGACAGCAGTCCGGCTAAGTTTGGCGTTTCTCCCGCTCGGACACACAAACCCAATGCACCGCCGAGCTAGCACAAGTTAAGAGGAGAGAAAGTTGAGATAGACATGGACCGACACAGGTACTTCATCTTCAACCAGAAGAGTGTGCTCATCCTCGGGATCCTCCAGATTGCTTGTGCGGGGCTTTGCGTGGTCTGCGGGTTTATGGACGCTGCTTTCCGGAAGAACACACCGCTGAGCGCCACCAGGACCCCGGTGTGGGGAGGACTGGTGAGAGACAGTTGTTTTTTGCGGGGTTAGTGTTGGTTTGGTCAAAGTACCAGACCAACCAACCAAACTCTAGACAGAAATCTGTCAGTTTGTTCTCTCTTCACTTACCGGTAAATATTGGCCACACTTGTAGACCATGACTTGACCTATCTACCTTTATTTTGACATAAAGCAGCACCTAGCTATGTAGTTGTTACCTTTTAAAGAGGCGAACGTTGCACCACACCGGGCCGATTTAACCACAAGGTGTAACTTAAATTCATGTTCGACGAAGAGTGTTATTCTACACTAACAGGTTAGTTTGACGTGAGCTTATTGGGGCTAAACTGCTCTAAAATTGAAGTTAAAAAGTTCTTACCGATATTTTGTAGCTCTCTGGTCTGTGTTATGCTTCTCCATCCATCATAACGTGGCCGTTTTTCTTACCCAGATTATGGCTTCTCCAGGTGTTCTGGCACTGTTTGCCTCCCAGAAGAAAAACTCAATATTGGTAAGTCCCTTTGCTAAATAACGCAAAAGAAGCCCTTGTAATCTGGCTGTAGTACTCAAGGGACTTAGTGTGTCTGTGGTAGCCTGTAGTCCATATAGTGCAGTAATGAGATATTTTTTGGTCAGGATGATGAATTATGAGATTGAGTTCACCAGTTTAGTGAACACTGGTTCTGAATTCTCTGGGGTGAGTTTTTTGGGGTTTTTTAGGTATGCTTTCCAGATAGCTACAGCATCCAAACCTTGCTCTGTGACCTACAGTGTAGTTTTACTATGACATTTGTATATGTGAACATTTCTGATAGGATCAGTTCTCATTTGTGAAGTATAAAACAATAAGATCGGTTAAAGTGGTTTCACTGGTTGAGCCTGTCTGACCTCCACTCGAGGTGAGTGTGATGATGGCGGCTGCTGGGTTTTCCTGGGTGGCTGTGGTGTTCATATCATCCTACTCCTGCCTGACACTGACCTATGGGGAGGAGGATGAAGATGTCTTCCACCATCACCACAGTCCTGAAGTGGTAACCACTACACACACACATGCACACACAGGCACAGACACACTGTATACACCATACCCCCAGCACCGTCCCTAAACCTCTGGGGGCCCTGGCATTTTGCTATGAATAGACTGACATCCAAAATTTTCTGGCCATTTTCTAGTCTGTTGGGATGATAGCCTGCAATGTAATAGTCGGTAAACATGGTGGTTAAGCAGTTGGCAGTCAACATATGGAGTCTCAACAACTATTATCAATAAAACTCAGTTTTAGTTTTCAGAGAAGTATTAATTTATGCAAAATAAAATTCTACACATTGCTGATTACCATTCACATTTCCAGTATAATACACACTTAAATGTGCTCCACTGACAGTCTGTCTCTCTGCTCAGACGTTTGTGCTGCATCGCATGGTGAAGGGGGCAAACGCCACCATACTGCTGTCGTGTGCCGTCAGCCTCGCTTTGTCCTCTCTCATCGCCTACGCGGGCTGCCGCAGCCTTCCCTACTGTGGCTGCTACGACACCAGAACTGGACTGGTAGGGGAAAACACAATCCAAACAAACTTCTTACACTACTGATTCTCAGTGATGTACCTTGGAGTGGCACGAGGGCAGGTTTCCATCCCAGACAGTCACTGTAGCTGCTGATTACACTGTTTCCTCTCCTCAGCAGCTTCTCACTGCAGTGTTTGGTTTGCATGCCGTCAACATGATGGATATCTAGCAGTGTAACAGTGTCCAAAAGTGGATTTTTTTCCCCTTTTGCTGAAAAAGTCAGTGTTCATACATAGTTCATATGTAGTTGATGTCTGATTGATAGTGGAGAAACTGATTCACAGTATTGATTTGCCAGCATCAATGAGGAATTGCTATTAAAGCTGAATGCATTCTATAAGTGAAGTCGTGTAAATAGCTCTGTGTTTTGGGTCTGGCAGGTTCTCTCCACAGAGCGCACTGACAGTCCTCTAATGCTGAGGGATATGAAAACATACATTTCATTCCACTACTGACATACTCTCACCAGTCACTGTTTAACACCATCAGCACAGAGGTACAGCTGTTAGGCCACACTGAAGACTAATTCTGTATCTGCAGGGGTATCATTTGTTAAGCTTTTACAAGACTCACTGTTCCTTTTCACTGTGTGTGTGTTCCAGGAAACGTTGGTTCCTCAGAGCGAACCCACAGACACTGAGCTGGTGTGTACCTGGCAAGGTAAGAACAAATGTTGAGTGTTTTAGAATGTGTTTTTGTTTAGTTTTTTTTGTATGGAGCTGCCCATTTGGGCTGAAGTTGCTCATGAGAACATCACCCATAGGTGCAGCATACACATGTTGTCTGTGCTCAGGATCAGGAGTCTGGACAGCAGAGAGCAATATCTGGCCATGATCATTTTTCTGTGACAGCGGTATTTATTTGGTGCCTGTCATTACTGGATAAATGACATGTATGGTGTGTTTGCTGTGATGGGAGTTCTACTTTCAGCAGTCAATTATGTAATTTCCCTTTTCTTACAGCAGGAGGCGATGGCAGGATCTTCAGCTCACCAGCCCAGTGGAGTGAAGGGGGCACTACAGAGGAGGAGGAGGGTCCCTCCAGACTGCCTCCATACAGCAGACTAACCTAACAGAGATCCACACCACTACAGGGACCTTTGTCCTGTCAGTTCCTATGGGGTTTCCAACCAGGAGAGAGGCTATGGTGGATTGAAATTCAAATAACCTGTGCAGATACCTCATCATTTTGGATGGACATAGGGGAGGATTTAAGTCTGATTTATACCTAGAAAAGGCCAAAGCTTTGAAAGATGGGAGTTGAGTATAGATGGGTCTTTTTTAAGAGACTTGTGGATTCTGCTGTGGACTGATTCCTGTAATTAGACAAAGCACTCTGGAGTGTGGACTTTATATCAACCAAAATATTTTTATTCTTACCCACAGATTAATCGTTGATTGCCAAAACACATTAAACCTGCCTTTGTAAAAGTTGTATACCCACGTGTGAGAAAGTGAGCCACCAAAACCCAGTATGCAGAGGTCTGGATGTGAGGTGGACTCAATTCATAGCAAGTCCAGTGCAGTTTTAACATGTATTTAATAAATACAATTAGTTGTTTTCTTATGTTGTATTTAATAAATAAAACCTTCAGGAGTTATTAGCATTTCATCACGTGAGAGTTCTACATGGGAAATAACAAGCACAAAGTGATTACCCCACCTTGAAATGTTCAGGGTTACTTTATTGCAAGGTTACTCATGACAAAACCATTGCAAGCTTCTCCCTTTTCTGTAGTCTATAGTTTGCTTCACTCATTAGTCTCTGGGTGAATTTATGTCATACTGTACTTAGATTTTTTTTTTCCAGAGCACTTGCAATGAGCTACTGAATGATGTTCCATAGAGTACATGTACAGTACTTTTTGTTGTTCACAGCAACAATGAACAAAAGTAAGGCAAAATAAATGGTGGTGGGGAGGGGGTGGCAGTCAGTCATTTGTCTTTAGCACAGAAACAACAGAACAGAAAAAAAGCATCCAAATTGGAAACTAAACACCCACATTCCCTTTTCTTCTCTTTTCACATTACTGACACAGGCCAGATGCATACAAGGAGATGAAAGACTGTGGTCTTGGTGCTTGTGTTCTTTCCATCCAAATGCATAGCCTCTAAACCAAGGGAATCCTGAAAGGCCATTTGGTATAATCGATGCTCAGTGTCCCTCAGTATTAGGAGAAGGTGGTGTACAGCTTGAACAACAGAGGAGCCACAGGACCAGCTGTGGCCACAAGAGCCCAGAGAGCAACACTGGCAACAATGACATCATGAATCACTAGACACTGCTGCAAAACAATGGGATCCCAGCAGGTTACCATAACAACCTACGGTACATCATGGCTTAAGAGGAAATCATTTGATTCTATCAGCTCTTATACAATGGTGTATGCAAGACATGCTGAATAATGTATCATAAACTTACATACAGGATAAGCAATGGCTATAGGCATCCATTTACATGTTGAGACACCTGAGAGGTGTACACTGCAAAAACTTGTAGACTGAGAAGTGTGTGTTTTCACCATTTGATTCGCAGGCTACACAATACAATATTCTTGTTTACTGGTCTAGCAATTGTACAGCCTTTCATACACTGAGGGATGAACACACAAACACCACATACCTTAAAAAAAAAAAAAGCTATAACCTCATTTTCTAAACTCCATCCCATGGACTAAGCATGAAGTCCACAGGCGTTCCTTACAGGTTCCCTTTGCATCCTTTTGTTTCTGATGACTTTCTCCCAAACACATAATTTAACATTTGGAGCATGAGCCAGTGAAAAGGACAGTTTCAGAGGGATAAATTAGAGGAACACACCACATCTATGTGAGATTGTCCAATTGTTGTCCTATTGTTCAACTTTCCCAAGTGATCATGGGCTGTGATCACTTGCTCTGGTCTAACATTAACAACCTTTTTCAAGACCCAGAACTTTTCATTACCTGGGACTTCTGTAGGTCTATAATGACAGGACATGTATACAGAAGTGTCATCAGTGCTTGACTAATCAAGATAAACAGAACTGCTAGCTCCTAAGTCTTGCCATTACTCAGATTTTAGCATCACACCATGAGCAGGGACAAGATCAGATTCCAGGAACTTTGTCTGAACTGTGTCCTGTGGAAGCATTGAGCCTGTTCCATGGCTTCCTACAGTCAGCAGGGGCTATAAGACAACCAGGCAGACAATCTCCAAAAAAAAAAAAAAAAAAAAAACTGGCCAAATTTAACTTGAACTGGTAGTGTTGAGTTGTATGGTTACGCTGACATGATATGAGTGAACATTTCCGAGGTTCTAAATTTACATAATGCCATATAAACAAAGTGGATTATGCCAATATACCAGAGTAGTGAGCTTTCAGTCCCCAACACCAAACAACTTCATTGTGCATGTATCCTTGCAGGACACAGCTATAAAGATTATGAGCCCCACTACTACATGACTGACTCGCTTGGTTGATGAAGCACAGGTTTGTCAGGGCAGAGACCTCAGGCTCTAACCCCAAGTAAGTTAGTTTAGTGTGAACCTGGTTGCAGCTTTCACAAATTACATGCCTGATTTCCTCCAAGCTAAAGCCTAGGTCTTACTAATCCAATATTTAGTGTAGACTAATGGTCTTATAAATGCTTGCAGTGGCATCATGAGCCCGACCATACTGTGCCAACCAAATCAAAGCCATCTTATCAGGCCAGCACAGGCCTGGACCTCTCTGAAGTCTTGAACCCATTTTCACAACAGTGTAATCTGCTGATGGACATTCCACCTGGCCAAAACTCAAATTCACCCTGAACAGACAAGATTCACCAAGATTCACAAGATACTTCCCTGCAGCTAACCCAGACATTAAAGCTGTGAAGTTACCTGGGATTAACAGGTAGCTGAGCAGGCCAAGTACAGCACAGCTCACTGGCTTGAAGTTACAGAACCAGAACCCAGATGAGACATATTAAGAAAGGGTAAGTGTATGGATTTTCTTGAAATGTCCTTGACCATGACACTTGGGGAACCTACATTATTACTGAGAGGATGATAAATATGGATGTGTGGTCATTCCAGTGCAGTTGACATTGGTTTTGTAAAGTAGTATGAAAATGGAAGAAGTTAAATTTATATGCGTTCGTTGTCAATAAAATATTCATACACAATTGTTTCCTCAAGCTGTAATCAAGGTTTTCAATTTGGGGATTTCACAGAAAGCCTACCTCTTAATTCAAAGCAAACTGACCCCAAACATTTTACAGGGTATAAGCTATGAGTGACAATGCAAATAAATGCAAAACGCAGAATAGGAACTCTGCTGTCACATCAAGTCATAGTGAAGCTTATTTATACGATGTGACCGGTGATACTGATTAAATTCAGTTACTCCTCCATGACTACTCGATTACACAGTCCAATTTCCACAAAAAATATCTGTTTGTGTCAATGTTCCTGACACAGAACCTCTTTCCATTCTATTCTACTTCTGTGGTTGTGTTATATTTTTGTCATGATTTGCTTGTTTTCGATCTTGCTTTGATCTACTGAAACAATATCAAAAGTGATATGATATGTAATGAGAACTGCTGCTTTGGGTTATTACTCCTTCCGCCAAAGGTATTATTTCCTTTTCTATTCTACTTTACTTCCATTCGTCCATGACCACAGCAACCATGTAAATCAGTGAAATGAAACTTGAAAAAAAAAAAAAAAAAAGATTCAGGATCAGGTTTTTGGCCTGCTGAGGAGCATTTCTATAGTCCAACAGCAGATTTTGGCATTCCAAATCAGAAATCGCACTACTACCCAAAAATTGTTTAAAGTCAATTATAAAGGCAAGCACAAGCATTTAGCAAAAGTCTTCTCCTCTGATGGAAACATTCTTCTATGTTTTTTTTCTCTGACAGCAAAGCCACTTTCTATCCATGCTTTTTCTCTGTCTTCCACTCTTCCTTCAGTTCTCTGTCTTCCATCCTGTTGTCCTCCTGAAGGTTTCTTCCTCTTTTCCCTCCACCTATCCTTTTTTCAGCAGCTGCTGCAGCCCCAGCTTCTTGCTCCATCCCCCCCATCGTCCCTCGCCCTGCCTAGGGTGACGGTGCCTCCTGGGCCACCGGGCCCCCCAGGCGGCTGGCTCAGCACCAGCGGCTTCTGAGACTTCAGCTTGTGGGCCACCGTCATGAAAATAGCCTCCACATGATCACTGTTTCCACGACCGTAGCTACCATCTCCCTGGTTAGTGGGATTCTTGGCAGATGTCTCAAACAATGGCATGGAGTGGGCATCGGCAAACTGCTGTGCCACGTCTGTGCCCACTTGGATTGAGTCCTGGAGGTCGCATTTGTTGCCAACTAAGATCCGCGGGACCTCTGTGCCCAGAGCATGCTGCTTGCACTCCTCGATCCAGGCTGGAAGACTGCGGAAGCTGGCGGCACTGGTAACGTCATAGACAAAGACAACAGCGTGCACGTTGCGGTAGTAGTGCTGCACCATGGACTTCCTGAAGCGCTCCTGGCCTGCTGTGTCCCACAGCTGGATCTGTGTGGCAGAGGGCAGACAGATACAGCATGGAAATGGATTAAATGTGGCAAGGCAGTAAGTACTGCTAGGTACTAGCCAGGCTCTGGTATGGAGTGAATGACATGCAGAACTCCAATAAAAAAAGTATGGCAAGAAAATTCTATTCTCTAATTTGGGCTGAGCTGTATGGACAAAATCAGATATCACAATATCTTTGACCAAATTCCTTGATATTGATGTTGTGGCAATATTGTAGGGATGACTGTTGGTGTTTTCATTTACACACAGGAGACAATAATCAGTAATGTGGACAAGATGAGCAAGCAGGTAACGCTTGGTCATCAGAACAGTCTAGTAACTTCAGAAAATTGCATTTCTTTATGGTAATGCAGCCTTTAAAACCATGAAAAGCCATCACTTAAGTCACACATGGGCAAAATAAGGCCCGGGGGACACATCTGGCCAATGATACAATTTGATTGGGCCCTCAGACATGAGTCATGATTTACAGTTGAATTCAATTCCCTTGCCAAATTTACATTTATACAGAAAAACAAATTCTTTATCTCACAAGGGTGCTGTGCTATGCACGGCAATCCATGGCAGTGGGTTGAGTTTCACTTGGTAGGGTACTCCTGTATGCACTGTGCAGGCGGCACACAGCTGAAAATGCTACAGTCAAGTTTCATGCTGGCTCACAATATCACAGAGAGCTCAGTGAAACACAGTGGGGACAGTACAGGTAACATGCAGTTTTCACAACATTTTGTTTATTTTGTTCAAATTCAGCGAATGGATATTTGTGTGCCAAACTGAGACATTCTACTTCAAAAACAGACTAGAATAAACTGAGCGGGAGGACAAGTCAACTGTTCCCACTGAGATGAAGCATTACTCACTGGTGATGAGTTCTGAATATATGACATAACAATAATTAATCAAGTGATTAAAAAGGTATTTGAAAAGGAAAAGTGTTGTGATACAACTGAGTGTGTTTTCAAACAAAATGTACAGGTATGCAAACTTGACGGACAATAAATTTAAAACTTGGAGGGCTGCCCCACACCTGGTTTTCAACATTCTTGCCATACTTTTTTTTATTGGAGTATATTATGATATATCTAGCCATGATATATCATAATGCCATAGCATGATATAACAATATCTCAAATCCAAGATGACATCTAGTTTCATATCATGAAATCAATAATATATCAATATATTGCCCAACCCGACCTGTAATTCTCCCTCCACCAGAAGATATCAATATGTGATGTTCAATGCATTCCAGGTATTCCGGGTGATAATTTGCTATGAAATATGCTTAGAAATTGCTTTTTTGCTGTACCCACTGTCCCCCATCCTGCCTTATCTACTACTGCTTACTTGGATGTATAAATCGGTGTACATGTTTTCATACAGCTGGTGTGCCTCCCAGCAAGAAGCTATAACAAGAGGTGAGGGTGAAGCCCAGATGTTAAATGAAGGGTGAATCTGTGAGACTGCACAAAATACACTATATTACCAAAAGTATTCGCTCACCCATTCAAATGATCAGAATCAGGTGTCCTAATCACTTGGCCTGGCCACAGGTGTATAAAATCAAGCACTCAGGCATGCAGACTGTGAAACAAGACATTTGTGAAAGAATGGGCCGCTCTCAGGAGCTCAGTGAATTCCAGCGTGGAACTGTCATAGGATGCCACCTGTGCAACAAATCCAGTCGTGAAATTTCCTCGCTCCTAAATATTCCACAGTCAACTGTCAGCTCTATTATAACAAAATGGAAGCGTTTGGGAACAACAGCAACTCAGCCACGAAGTGGTAGGCCACGTAAAGTGACGGAGAGGGGTCAGCGGATGCTGAAGCGCATAGTGCAAAGAGGTCGCCGACTTTCTGCACAGTCAATTGCTACAGAGCTACAAACTTCATGTGACCTTCAGATTAGCCCAAGTACAGTACGCAGAGAGCTTCATGGAATGGGTTTCCATGGCCGAGCAGCTGCAGCCAAGCCACACATCACCAAGTGCAATGCAAAGCGTCGGATGCAGCGGTGTAAAGCACGCCGCCACTGGCCTCTAGAGCAGTGGAGACGCGTTCTCTGGAGTGATGAATCACGCTTTTCCATCTGGCAATCTGATGGACGAGTCTGGGTTTGGAGGTTGCCAGGAGAACGGTACATTTCAGACTGCATTGTGCCGACTGTGAAATTTGGTGGAGGAGGAATTATGGTGTGGGGTTGTTTTTCAGGAGCTGGGCTTGGCCCCTTAGTTCCAGTGAAAGGAACTTTGAATGCTTCAGGATACCAAAACATTTTGGACAATTCCATGCTCCCAACCTTGTGGGAACAGTTTGGAGCGGGCCCCTTCCTCTTCCAACATGACTGTGCACCAGTGCACAAAGCAAGGTCCATAAAGACATGGATGACAGAGTCTGGTGTGGATGAACTTGACTGGCCTGCACAGAGTCCTGACCTGAACCCGATAGAACACCTTTGGGATGAATTAGAGCGGAGACTGAGAGCCAGGCCTTCTCGACCAACATCAGTGTGTGACCTCACCAATGCGCTTTTGGAAGAATGGTCAAAAATTCCTATAAACACTCTCCTCAACCTTGTGGACAGTCTTCCCAGAAGAGTTGAAGCTGTAATAGCTGCAAAAGGTGGACCGACATCATATTGAACTCTATGGGTTAGGAATGGGATGGCACTTCAGTTCATAGTATGAGTAAAGGCAGGTGAGCGAATACTTTTGGTAATATAGTGTACATGACTGTGACATTATCACTGACAGTGAGATACTGACTGATAGAGATATTGTCTTTTATCAGTAAAGACATCTACAAAGTATTGTTTTATGTACAGAGACGCCAGATTTATGTGAAAGCTGCACATTTTTTTTTCCACAACCGAAGCAATGTGCAGTTTTCTTCATCAATTTTGACTGTATCAAGACTGCACTGTAGCGACACTGCGTTGTTTGCATTGGCCATACACTTAACAGGTGCCCGAGATAGTTTCACCTGTCCAGCCAAGCAGTGGATCGGGCGTATCTGCTGGAGGAAGCAGCTTGTGTGTGCAGACTCAGTCAGCCCGGGTGACCCTAGGCATACACCAGCATGGTAATGGTGTGGACCAAATCTAGCCAGCTGGCCAAGCAGTTTGTAAATATTGGGGCATGGCTCTGATCACAGCCACACCCCTTAATCAAAACAGCATTGTGTCATCTTGTTGCTGCATTGCATTCTGGTTTATTGTGACTACTGTGGAGGAACTGGTATCTCTGGCTCTTCTATAATTTCTCCCTCAGTGATTATTGGTTATCAGTGCAAAATCACATAGTCAAAAATGCCCTCACTCTTATATCATGAGGGACTGACATCAAAGCCTGACATCTTCCGTTTACATTTTACATCTTATCATCGCTGAGACATCCTCAGCTATCAAACTGTATTGTAGATGAGCTAGTACATCGTCTAAGTCTGGCCACTATTTTTAACAATATAGAGCTGATTTATCCTTTAGCGCTGCATTATGTGCCGATCATACTGGAATTTACGAAATTTACGCAATTAAGTTACTAAATCTTTAAGGTTGTGAAATTGTGCTGAAATTACAAGTGATTGGAGGACAACACCAATGTCGCATTCCCCATCAGAAGCAAACACTTGTGCCAGCAGGCTGAGCAGTGTTCTGCCCGGAGAGCAGCTGTGTTGATAAGCAAGGAAAGCTCAGAGGATCTGATTTTTCTACCGGGTTTTGACAAGAGGATGCAAAACGGTGAGGTCACCCAGTGCAGACTTGGCGTGCACGCGCCCGTGTGTGTGTGTGTGTTTACTGATCACTGTTCCCAGTATCCCTCCGCTGTGCCCACCTTAATTTTCTCGCCGTCAATCTCCACCAGCCTCTCCCTGAAGTCCACTCCGATTGTGGCTTCGGTCTTCTCGGGGAACTTCCCGGCACAAAAGCGGTAGGTGAGGCAGGTCTTCCCCACCCCGGAGTCCCCGATAACGATGATCTTAAAGATGCGGGTCCTCGGTGGCGGAAGAGTGGAGCTCGTCAAAGAGCTGGAGAATTCAACCGAGGACTCCACCTCCGCCATATCAGCCCGGTGCCTCAAGCAGCTAGCTAGCAGGGCACGGTGAGCAGCGGGGCTAACCTAACTGCGGCGGGGAAAGCCCAACCGAAAGATTTCAAGACGGACAACTATTGCCCTCGTCCGCAAAATTCGATGACATCTGTGAAAAAGTACTGTTGTCCTCTAATATTGTTATTTACACAATGTCAGTACACACATCTGTGTCGCTAAACAAAGCCTCCCGGTGGTTAAAACATACTTGCTCACTCCCTGTCACTGGACGTGTCAGCTGTGGAGCCACGTACTTTGTTGTCAAGGAACTCACATCTCGCGAGACAAGCGCCAAACCCGCCCACCTCGCCTGTCATCGATGCTGCGTTCACACTCCTATGGGAAAGACGAATGATGACGGATTGCTGGTTCCTGCCAGACTACTCGAGTCAATTTAAAGCGAGTAACCACAACTACAAAGCACTATTCTTATCACCTTATCAGAAGAGTGGCAAACGACTCAGATTTCCGCATTGGGCTTTTGTCAGTACTGAAAAGGTTGTCTGTCTGATATATAGAATGATATGTTAATGTCAAATACAACCAACAAAATGAGTTGTTTTTTATCCGATAATTCAGGGGTGTCAAACTGGTGCCATGGAGGGCCAAGAGGCTTCAGGTTTTCATTCCAGACAAAAGCCTAAGTTATACTAAACTCTGCTTGGCAAGCTGTGAAATCCCCCTCAGTTTACAACATATGCAAAATGTGAAGGATCTACATATACAGGGTGTACTTTCAACCCCAATCCAAACAAACATTTTCTAGGTCAATCAGTGACCAAAGAAAGCCCATAGCTAAAGTCCATGTCTTTTACTTCAACAGAGATCTGTCATCAGCATGTCTGTGAGTAGTGCCATATTTTACTTAATTATGCAGTCAAATATGAATTAATAACTGACATTGTGCTTAACACAATGAAAAGAAATAAGTGCAATGTGAAGTGAGGGAGACTGGGCTGCGTTGCATTATTCAATTGGACTTTTGTGACTTTTTTCTTTGTATTCAGTCCTTTGGTAGATTGCAATGTCATGTTTGCTGCAGCTAATCTCTAAGATAGATTTAACTTAACGAGCTGCAGTAAAATCTGACTCATCATTAGTCTGGGGAGAGTTTAAGGGCACTGTGATGATCTAAATGTTGTTTCAGAGGCTTTTCCATCATGACAAGAATAAAATTCTTGCAGACACCTTGAATATTTGAATATATGCATGTTGTCCAAATTAAACGCAGTGCATATCAGCACAAAATCTAGGCAACTTCTATTCAAGAATGTCAGTTTTGGTGTTGTCTGTAGAAACCTACATTGATTGAAGCCTAAAGTTCTGTTTCAATGTCATGGGCCTCAGGGCCCAGGACGCATGGAGCTGTCTCCCTCTCCCCCAGGTCTGGAGGTAGAGTACGGAGAGCTCTTCACCACAAACTCCCTGCGCTTCCTCCATGAGCTCATCTCCACATTTGACGAGGAGGTAGATCAGGTAGGACAAGTGAAAATGCCCTGTGTGTCATCCTGTTTTGCCCATTTCTATGTATGGATGATATACAAAAAAGGGACAGTGACCACTTAGGGCAAGTTCCTTGAAAATGTCAAGGACTTTGTCTGAACCAAAGTTGAAGAATCTGCTCTGGATGTGTTGAAATTTTACTCTCTTCAGGTCCTACGACTGAGGGTGTCCAGAAAAGCCCAGCTGGACCTATCAGGCGACCTGCCTCGCTTCCCAGAGGCTACCGCCTTTATCAGGAGTGACCCAACCTGGAGGGTGCTCCCTGTTCCCCCGAGGCTCCAGAAGAGACATGTGGATATTGGGGATCTGGCCCCCTGCAATACCCAGCGCTTCATTCAAGGTCTCCAGTCACCAGCACAAGGCATACAGGTAAATCATGTACTTGTGACCTTGCATGTGTAAGTCCAGCTCAGATCCTAAGAATATTGTATGTTACCCTCATTCTTGTCACTCTTCATTGTCTGCAGTGAAGCAGCAAGTAGATTCATGGGACATTTCAGATTGCAAATTGAGGCTGTTACTTATTTATATTATTTGCAATGCACTGCAACTGTAACATTGTCTTTGGTTGTTTCAGGTTGACTTTGATGATGGCAACTGCCCCACGTATCACAACCAGATCAAAGGCATTCATAATGTTTATAAAGCCGTGCACAACCAACTTCCCAGTAAGTTGTTTGCTTTAAATCAATACTCATGCATGTATGCCCATTAAAATGGATGAGAATAAAACTCATAATAGGAATACTGTTATGTATTTCACTCATCACTGACCTCCTCCCTGGTGCTTGCAGATACCCCGCCCATATCTCAGGCCCCGGTGCTGATGCTTCGTCCCCGTGCTTGGAACATGGTGGAGCACAACATGATGGTAGTACAGCATCTTCACAGCATCATCCCTTTCAGTTCAGTCAGTCAGTCAGTTCACAGTTATGAACTGGGGATGACCAAGAGTTGGTGTATGTCTTATCATCCATTCATTCATCAAACAGTGAAATGAACACTTGGATTTCCATCATATTTAGTGGAACGTTCGTCATGGACCAAGGAAGTAGTGCCAAACCTTTGCACCCCTTAGCCAAAAACAAGTGTGGTATTGGTTGTGGTATATCACAAAAAGAATGTGTGTTCTTTATTACTGTTTCTGGATTGGAGATATTAGGCCTAGTGACCCTCATTCATTCATTGGCTAATCTGTTCATCTCAGTTGCCTCATATTGTACTGATCAAAGTGGAAGGGGAACCAGATGGAGGGCAATGTGCTTACATGTTCAGTATTTGATTAGAAAGAAATCTGTGTCCTGAGTTGAATCAGTGACATCTGTACTGATTACACTGTTTGGAGGGATGATGTATTTTGGCACCGTGCCCAGTGTTTTAAAGAGTATCACTGAATGGCCGCATGGAGATGCTAAAATTAAAGGTCAGAATTTCAAGTGCTGAAAGGCCATAACTGATATACTACAAGCCCAATATGAGATTCTGATGGAGCTTGAAGGGTTGACGCATATTGTGACTAATTTGCACCCTGCATCATTCCCATTTAATGACTTGATGCACTTTTCTTTTTTTCAGAAAATGTACCCTGTCTGACAACCAGGCAAAAAGTTTTAAGGGAAAATTTCTCAAAAATTTTGAAAGATGAGTCATCTCAGTCTGTGTGAATGGTGTGTTATTCTGTGTGCTGATGTGACTTTGTTTCTCAGGTGGAAGGGAAGGAGGTTCCTGGTCCTCTCTTTGACTTTGGGCTGCTCATGTTCCACTGTGGAAAGAAGCTGTTTGAAAACAAGAGTGGACCATTTTTCTACCTGTCTAAAGTAACATATACACAGATGCACAAAACAATTTGCAGAATATGAAGGTGACTTATATAAATGTAATGATCTGATCCAGTCATGGTCCCTTCCTGCCCATTGCTCTCCAGGTAGAGAGCTACATGGAGGCCAGACTATGGAACAAGATATTTGTCTGGACGCAGCACAAGGTTTGCACACATCACTTTTTCAGGACATATAGCTCCTTTTGGTGCAATTAATGATAATATGACCAGCTAGCAATGTACATATCCAACTGTGCATGCTCTGTGTGTGTAGCTGGGTCTTCCCCTGGGCAGCATCAAGGCCACGGTGCTCATCGAGAACGTTCTAGCAGCATTTGAAATGGAAGAGATTCTCTACGAGCTGCGAGACCATTCAGCCGGACTCAACTGCGGAATCTGGGATTATTCAGCCTCCTTCGTCAATAAGTTTGGTGAGCCGAGGAGTCCGGCTTTTTTATATGTTCCTGACACTAAGTGGACCATATTTTTGTTCTTCCAAAACATCTTCACCAAATCATTACTTCACAGAAGACCCAGGACCAACTGTACCAATAGAATTAGATTTGTGTATTGATTATCCCACTTAGAAAACAGTTACAAGATAATTGGTTTGTATCAAATTAAACCAACAGGTGCCAGTACACCAAATAACCAACCATAAAAACTAGACATACAGGAGACATAAAAACTTAAAGGGAATTTAAAGGAAACAATGTCAAGGTCAGTCATAGTAGGGGAGAGTGGGGTAAGTAGTGCCAATTTTTACTTAAAGTGTCTTTAAAGCAGGGGGATTACAGTAATGCCTCCAACTAAAATATGCACATATAGTTTAGGATGTTGTGCATCCCTGGGAACAATCACTTTGGATCTTATATAAACTGTTTGAGAAATATAGCTTTCGAAAAAAAAAGTGGTTTTGTGGCACAACTTGCCCCTGGTGTGGGGTAAATTGTGCCATTAGAGAGAATAGACTGGGGTAAATTGTGCCACTGATAATTGAAGTAAAACAGATCATTTTAATCTCACAAATGATAATGCTATATAAAAGCAAAGCAAATTCAATACAAAATTATTTATTTAACATTTATTTATTATTTAAATAAGATCACAGGCCACTTTTCTATAACAAGGCCTAGCGCCGCATGAACACATACCCAGAACAAAATAAAAATTCCAAAATGAGCACCTGCAAATCATCTTCATCTGAATCTGAATAGTTTTAGTGATCAAAGGTAAGAAGACAATGTACAATAACAATAAAATACAATAAAGTAATATATAGTATATAATAACAAGGTGTGCCACTGGCACAACTTACCCCAAGGCCCTTTGGCACAAATTACCCCAAGCCCACCATTTTGAAAAAAATGCATCCCCCAGCTGTTTTGAGCTAACATCATGCTAACTGTATAGACTCATGGTGTAGCTTACTAAAGTACTAAAACCTGTGTGAACTGTTTTCAAAATTTTCTATAATTGTTCAAACACAGCAATCAAAAAACCTTGATCACAGAAATTTTACTTTGGAGGGCAAAAAAAGGTTTTTTGAACTTAAATGTGCTTATCTCTCAAGCCATGTGTCTCCCTTCTTTGCACGATGAGTGAAATGGATGCCTCTTCAAAAAATATGTGGTCACATGACCAACTTCTTCTATGGTTTTCTAGATAACAGGGGTGGCACTACTTGCACCTTGGCACAAATTACCCCACTCTCCCCTAATCCATCCACGAGCCATACATGAGTTATACATCAGTCATGAGTAAACTTCTTTATGTATATGCACTTAGTTACTCTGTATACAGAGTTAAAACAAACAAGAAAGAAATTCTACTCAGGTATGGCTGCAAAATTACATTTTTTAATGTAAGGAAGGAAGGGGCTAGACAGCTTAAGAAACTATTTCATCGTGTATCTAATTTGTTTCAGTTTAATAAAAATGTTGTGATCCATAGACTGTGAGACAGGTGAGCGGGAGATTTCCATTTGATTAAGATTGGACATATAGCAAGCAAAGTGATTAGGGTTAGATAATTCACCAGGTTCTCTAATGTATTTTTATTTACTTATTTATTGCTTGGATATCATAAATTTAAAGACGGTGAATGTCAGCACTGGATACGGTTAGCAGTGTCAGTCCAAAAGAAATCAGTATTGATTTTTTGCGTTAATATACGCACACTGAATGCACACCGACCCGTAGTGAGAAACTCAGCCTGTTTGTCTTCCAGGTCACCGAAAGGCCTTCCTGCTGCCCGATCGCAGTAAATATGTCAACATGGAGAAGCGCTTTCTTCGCAGCTACATGGACCTGTTGGTTCAGACGTGTCATCGGCGGGGGGCGCTGGCCACAGGAGGCATGGCTGCTCTGCTGCTGCCCCAGGACCAGCACAGCGCCACCTATCAGACAGTTCTGGCTACCGTCACCAGGCAGGACCCTGTTGCTTTGCACATATACACACATAAAGATCATAACAGTAACAGCAAGAATCTGAATGCTTTCTTTTTCTTCTCCACTCATCTTCCACCAAAGTGATAAATGCTATCTTTCTATCACCATGCCTGGCTGATTCAACCCCTGTCTCTTGCCTTTTAGACTGAAATTGCTGGAGATCAAGGCAGGTGTGGACGGTTTCATGGTGTACGACCTGGACCTGATAGAACCAATGCAAGAAGTTAGTGACAGCTGTGACATATGAGCCATGCGCTGCTTTTATTCAGAGGCAAAAAGGCTACTCCATGTCATTTTGCTTTCCCACGCCGTTTATTCCAATCCTTCATCTTCTCTCAGCTGTTTCAGCTCCATACTCATGGTGATAACCAGCTTCACCAGGTTCGAGATGATGTCGCCATCACTCCTGAGGACCTGCTCTCCATGCCTGCGGTCAGTCACTCTCCTGGTCTGACAGTAAAACTGCAGGATATGCATTATCTTTCAAATATGTGTTGTGTTAAAGGTGTTATGTGTTGCACCTTAAAGGAAAACTGAACTTTGGTGGAGTGTTGGGTTGTCTAGCTCCTGGATGTGATATGAGTCCACATGGTGGTGAAATCTCCTCATTAGCTGCTCTGTGCTCCCCTGAAATCCAGAATGCTAATACCACTGTGTGAGCTCATGTTAGATTCCAATGTTATAATTTGATGTGTTTACCTTTTCCTTAGGGGGGAGTTACGCTTTATGGCTTGAAGTATAACATTGCAGTCGGAATACTCTTTATTGAAGCATGGCTGTCAGGTAAGAGCTCACAGATCTTCATTATTGTCATGTTGCTTGGCTAGACCAGATGAGGCAGAGTGATCATTTTCATATCATGCTGCCTTTTCCAGGTAAAGGTCACTTTTTCTACAGAGGTCAGGTTGAGGATTCAGCCACAGCAGAAATTTCCAGATCACAGGTGGGTTGAGGGTTAAGAGAAACTAGTTGAACTGGTAAAGATCCACATTTGGATACACATTTGTTCTTGTTAGTGTTAAAGCAAAGTGAACTTGTCTAGGTCCCTGGGTATGATATGGGTCCACATGGTGGTGAAATCTCCTCATTAGCTGCTCTGTGCTCCCCTGGGCTGGTAGTCCACAATACTGTGTTTCTATCTCTCCATTCACTTCCATAGTGCTGCAGAAATGGTCCCAAAATCACTTCCACATCCTAACTGCATTTTAACATTTATTCAGACTTTAGTCACAGAAACATCAACTCAAAATCAACTGGACATACTTTAACTGCTGCAGCAGAGAACCATGACCATGATGTGTGAAGCCTTTCTGCTGTGTGTCAGGTGTGGCAGTGGATCCGTCATCAGGCTCGACTGGAAGATGATGGCAGGGTGGTGAACAGGCAGCTGGTGACTGACCTCACCCAGGAGGTTATAATGGAGCTCCGCACTCACTGTCACACTGTTAGGTAGGAAAAAACTCCTTCAGGATATTAGTAAAGGAATACCCACATTTTCAGGAGATTGTGCCATTGTCGTGGTAGATGATTGGCTCCAGTACTCCATGCTAGCAGGGGCTACATTCCCTGTGGGAAGTTCTCAATTCCCATCAGACCTGGAGCGTGACTTCTTTTGTATCCATAGGAAGTGTGGATGATTGGCAATGGGAGAAAAGCTAAGCTACTCAGTTATACTGACTTATATTCAGTTTTTAATGTTATCTACAGGCCAAATAGCCACAAACTAAGCCTACATGTTTGAATATTGGTATGGGTATGACTCCAGGTCCAGAAACTAGATAGAAAAATGCATTCCAAGATCTTGTTCCCATAGTTTGACATGATTTGTAATGTCAAAATTGATAGAATCTGTGGAATACCATGTAATTGAAATGAGTCTACCGCTATTGGTGTCTAGTGTGAGAATAACATGGAACCTAATAGATTGATTGGAGAAATGAGGGAACTGAGCAGTGTGACAGCTCCATTTGAGGCCACACAGAACCCTCTTACTCCTGCACTCCTCAAACAGTGGGAAAACATTGCTGTGAAAAATATTAGCAAATGGGGTAACACTTTATTTGGACTGTTCAATGTTAATATACAACTATGTTATTCAAAGTTAAAAGTTAACCATGTCTACAGATGCAAGGTTGAGTATTTACATTAGATAGCTGATATGAAGTTCCGCATTGACATTGACACAATTACAAAAAAGATTATATTCACATAAAAGTCAGCAGCTATTGAGTGTCCCCATTATGAATCTCAACTCAACTCAAATAAACATTTGCCATTGGACAGTCCAAATAAAGAGTGCCTGAAAAGGTAAATGAAATTAAACCCATTAAAAAGGGAAATGGGGCAGAAATAGCCTTTGGATAAGAAGTTATTGGGAAAACACTTTTATTGTTGCTGATCTTTATACCCATAATATTTGCCCAGTTTCTGCAATATTTTCAAGATAACTAGGAGAGAAGAACATGGATTATAAACACAGAGACCCCATTTCATGTAACATCCTTATACTTCTCACTGCAAAGCCATGGAGACGCAAAAATGAAGGGGGGGCACCTTGTCCTTGTCCCAAAATGGAGGTGGGGGGAAGGCTAACAGCATGTTGTTAGTGTGGTCAGAGAGTAGATACCTGATTAGAGGCCTCTTCAGCATCTAAAGATGCCATTCCATTGTATTAAGGAATATTTCAGCAACTGCAGCTGAAATCAAACTCCACTTGAAGTCCAGGATGCATGCAGCTATGTTTGTTAAATCTCCTCAGCAAGACATGTCTCAAGCAATTTCCTCAGTTTTGACCAGTGTGACTTGTGAATGTGGAAAGAGCTTTTTCTTGAGTGTAATAGTGCTGATAGTGATTAACTACAAAGCAATAGCACAACTAGCATATGAATAAAAGTTAACCTAGTATTGAACCCTGAGGAACTCCCACAGTAACATGAAGGAAATCTGATGACTGCTGGTTTTTACTGCTTGACATCTGCTGGTGACACAGCTCTGATACCAATTCCATGTGTTTGCAATCTAAAAGAGAGTTCACTCTATGAAATTCCTTTGACAAATCAATGCAGAGAATTGCAACTTTCAGTTCTAGCCATTATATCCTTTATATCCATTATATCCTCATTATATGTGCTGATCTGACAGAAAGAGGCACATCTGACTGTTAGTGTTAACATTTTCCCTGAGTATACAGATTTTGAAACAAGCACTTATTTCTATTTGGATCACTAATATTTATGCCTAAACATATTCTTCACTTATTATAGCTTATCTATTAACATGTGCTACTGGTTAATCTATGTTGGGTTCAGCCAATATTAAAAATCTTGGCTCCAAAAGGTGTGTGTCAGTATTTGAATTATTTATTTTTTTCTCGCTCAACTGATGAGACTTCAAATGCTTCCTTGTCAGGAAACCACCTGGGGACCGTTGTTTCTGCTGTTAGCAGAGCTAAGCCCATCTCAAACTGACAGAGGGAGCTTTTTTTCTGACAGGTCACAACAACTTCTGGGAGATGCTTTGTAAACTAAGGTTTATTACGGGATACCAAAATCCCTGGAGGTGTTGTCGTTTGTGCTTGGGTGCCCAAATACACACTTGAATATGCCAGTATTGCTGAAGGCTATGAGTTGTTCTCATGTATCACATAAATTTGTATATGCTGTACATTTGAGAGGTGGAAAAAGATCTTTTGTCATCTAGGTACACAGCCATTCCTGTTTTAGCTCTTTGCTCTCTCTTCAGGGCTGGCCAGAGGTTGCTGACAGCAGAAGACATGTTCCTGGAGGTGGCCCAGAAGAGAGATTTCCCTGAGTTCATCACCACCTACTTGAACCTGGACCACACTTTTCTCAGCGCACACACCACTGAGCAGATGGAGGGCCTGCCAGAATCTAAACTCTAAAGGCCCGGACTGGAAGAAAAATTCATATTTTCATCTTAACAATAGCTGACACACCACAGCCTTACTCACTGAAAGACAACAATGCCCCAATTGTGCAGAATCGGGTCAAAGCCCAATATTGCCAGAGGGGACATCTTATAGAATGGGTCCCAATATTCTGTGTATCACCAGTGGGTAACACATTGTTTGGATAGTCCCCTTTAGATAATCAACACAATGTCAACTGGTAAGTTCAATATCAAAAAGAGTTCAGTAGAATACCAATAAGCCATGAAGTTTCAACTTGCCAGTAAAGCATTATTATGGATCATATTATGGATTATTATGGTTTCATCATAATCTTAACAAAAGGTTTACCTTGCCCAGAACTCTGGTGGGTTTCATAACACAGTGGACATGTAGCGATAATATCAACTAGGCTCACTGTACATGTTTGTAAAAATTCTGCAACACTCACACAACAGAATGACCACACATATACTAAAATATTGTTGAAATATGATTTATGGGTTATTGATATTCTACTTAACTCTTGATATTTATCATATCAGTTGACATTCTGTTGAACATCTATAGGGGACTATCAAAAAAATGTGATCCAAAAATGAATGCTGGTGCTTTCCCTTTATGCTCAGCACCATATGGTTTTCTTAAATGTACATCACTGTGCCTACATTCCTCTGTGCATAGACACCCATTAAAATAACTTCTTTCCAGAAACAAGTTTTACTCAACTCAGTTTTTATTCAGAACTCCTTGATGCTTGTTAAATAGGAGCAGGGTGCCGGTGTGCTGAATCCAGTAGAACTTACAAATGCTTCTGTTAAAAATAAAACCAGTAGAGGATTGATAACGATTGTTGTACCAACAAAGCCATCGAATCAGACTTTGAAAAAACAAATGGTGGAGTGGGGAGAGGGGGTTGTAAAATGAAAGAACTAAAATTAAAAACCCAGTTAACAGAATTGCTGCTGTCAACATTTTTGGTGGTTTTCATAGGACCTCATGAGAAACTCCCACCAGGATAAAACTGAAGCGGTGCAGAGAAGTGAAGAAAGGGAATAAATCTGAAGTCTTGGACATGGTGTCCATCATACAAAGCAGCACTCTGGTGTCTGCAGGTCACATCCTGCGTGTCCCCTCAGCTTCCTCCTCTTCCTTCAGTTCGTATTTGGACCGGTGCAACATTGTGGTCAAGCGGAGAACTGCAGGAACTGAGTGCAACGCCGCTAGGCCTCCCTGGAAAACCAAGTGATTCTCCCTTTTGAAAGTGTTCGTCCTCTCCTGTTTGGCACACACCAGCTCACAATTCTGAACCACCACAATTCTCCCAACATCACCACCACTATTACAATGGTACTGTTTGGTTTTGCAAACATTGTTTTATTAATTCATTTGTCAGTTTGTAATATATAAATTACCTTTAAAAACGTGAGAAGCAGATGCACCTACAAGAAGGACATGGCGTGAAAACACAGGAGTTATAGAAAACCTAGACTGTGTTTACAGAAGCTGTCCTAGCCAGCCATTGTCCACTTTTCCCACAATCCTTTTTTACCTCCCCATACCATAATTATTTCTTGTCTCTCAGTTACAAAATAGATGTGGACAGGGTTTTGTTTCTTTTCTTTTTTTTTTTTTTTAAGTAAAATGGTAATTTCTTTCCTGTGCCATCTCTCTTTCTCTCTCACTTTCTTTTCCTTTCTCTCCTGTGGTGCTCAGTCCATCGAGATCAGTGCAATGCAGGGGCGATTCACAACAGCCATAGCCGAGGGGTGGGGCTTGGGGCGAGGGGAAACAGGTGTTGTTGGCGGACTAAGGCGTCTGGCGGCGTGTTCGCGCCTCCTCCTCCTCTCTCCTCTCTCCTCCTCTGGGCTCACATGTCGTTGGCCATGTCGTCGTGTTCTCCTGCTGATAGGTCACCGTTGGCACTGATGCTGGTGCTGTTGTCTTGGTAACCAGGGGGCATGAAGGCCAGGGTGTAGGGGTAGATCTTATGACAGGCGGCTCGGTAAGCTTCAGCCGCCTTCTGCTGAGCCTCGCCCAGCTGCCCGTCACGCAAAGCCTCCAGGACCTCAGTGCAGATCTATAACACACACACACACACCATTAGAAGCCTACTGGACACAGAACTCAAAGACTACCTGGAAGCCAGTTATTTGCCATACTCGAGTTAAGATCTTATTCCGGTAAGAGGTGCCACATGAAGTTTTCAACATTTCATTTCATTCTCATACTAATTTTGATACCTCGGTATATGTAAATGTAAACAAATGAATAGTGGGCATAGTAGCCTCTATCTCATGCCAGTGGTACTGTGGACACCATCTTCTGACATGTAATGTTCACATTAACATCTAACCAGTAATTACAGCTAGCAATGGGAGATAATCTGCAAGTATCTGGAAAATTGCAAATGTTAAACTAAATGAATCCAAATTTAATGCTACTTTTACCATGAATATTACCATGAATAAAAAAAAAGCAACCTACACCTATCATAAAATTGAGCAGATTTTGTTAAATGCACAATTTGGCAGTGTAATCTTTTCATACAGACTTGGAAGAATTGTAAAGCAATATGCCTTATGGTTAAAGTATTGGTTTAGTATTGCACACCTGGATGCTTCTCCCAGTGAGTGACTCGTCCAGAGCAGTAGCTAGCTCACAGGCCATCTTATCAGAACAAGGCTCCAGGTAGACCATCATCTTAGCAGCTGGGAAAACAGAGGGCATTTCAACATCAGTTTCTTCACATCGCTTTGGGAAACAGCAGGCATCCCACACAATGTAGAGATGCAGCAACAGCTCGAAAGGCCAACCTATGGGCCAGCCACCTATGTGCAGTAGTGTGTGTGTGCACGTCGCTTCCTCCTGTGTGTTTGTGGCCGACGTACCAGCCAGTCGGTGTGGGATGGAGTTTGAGTGTTGGCTCAGGTAGTTCTTATTGTAGCTCTGGGGGTTGCTCTCCCCAAACAGCCTGGAGATCTCCTGCTTCAACACCGTCCTCACTGCCTCTGGCAAGTCCACGCTCTCCCTCACTGGACACACACACAAAACAAAGACTCATTTCAGCCTTTTACTCAAGTTACTGGCATTTTTTCCTGAGTTACAGGGAGCAGATGGAGACAGCTGGTCAATTTTGGGTTCACTCCACCAGAAGCGATGTTACTGCCAACAGGTTGCTACAAATCTGACAGAGTTGTAGCAGTCCTGAGCTTGTGTTAATCATGGATACATGTGAGAGACACTTATTTCTACCACATCTTTCTGCACTTCCTAACAATATGCAGCAAATGATAGAGTGAATCAATGACTCTAGGTCTAGGACAGGGATTTTCAGGCGTCTTCATGCTGGAGACCCCCAAGTTGACTTGCATTAAGCCACACACGCCAATTTGAAGTCATTTTTCCCTTGGGAGCCTGATATGACAAGATATATTGGTTTGTGTTGAGCTGTAAATTGTTTGTCATATCTGAACAGTGACAAGTTCAAAGTAAAATATTCAGAATTTGCTGAGGGCCCCCTGGAAGCCCGTCACAGACCCCTGGTAGTCACTAGACCCCCACTTGAAAACCACTGGTCAAGAACATAATACAACGACAGAATTTGCTCAAGTGCCTTATTTTAAATCCCCAGTTTAAATGCTCAACAAGCTGACAGACGTATTAAAACAGGTGAGACCAGCCGAGGTAAACAGGTAATGCTCACCGCCTTTGAAGAAGCGCACTAGACACTGGTGGAGCCACGGGTCTGAAGGGTCGATGGCTACAGCCCTCTTTACTGACTGCAGCATCAACAGGTACTTCTCTGGAGCAGGGAGGGCAGGAGGGGGGAGAGGAAGACAAAATATTAAGTCAGATTAAGTTGCAGCTGTAATGATTCAGAACAGAAAATTTGTTGATGAACACAACATACAACCGAATAACTCAAGACAATTTAAGACATTTTATGGCCTTAAATTAAGATAGCCAAATTCAAGACTTTTTAAAAATGGCTAATAAGGACCTGCAGGGTCAAAAATAGTCAAAAATATTTACATATTTACACAGTGGAAACAGTCTTCATAACTGTTTCCATTTGCACAGTGGAAACAGTCTTCATAATGTCTAAACAGTGCAGGCTATTCCAGTGGTGAGATTATTCGTATCAACAATGAACAACTGAGACTTATTTGTTTTCAACTGGATCGAGTGGATACCATCTTCCTCTAAGCATGCAAACGATATCAAACAATGTTGCTGTGCTAGGATTTAATGTATTATGCTTGCTAGCTCAGTATCCAGTAACAGTGCTGCTATGTAATACCAACATAATATGTAAAGTGATACATAGTAAAATATTGTCTTCTGCCAAAGCTCTGTATTTATTTCAAAGTGACGAGCGACAAAGTGCAGAACATTAATGCAATGTGAGTGAGCTGAGGTGGTCTGCTATGGGACCTTCAACATGACCCTGGTACACAGTTCTGCAACTCCTCCATGCGTTACAGTGTCATGTCCTAATGGCTGCTGTACAAAGGGTCTATTTCCCTGACTTTCCACTGCCTGTCTCCCAAAATTACATGGTATTCTAGGAATTCCATGATCAGGTCATGACTTGTAAGAGAAGCCACAAAGGGGTTATCTGCCTGACCTTTCCTAAAGTAGATCTCAAAGGCCAGGAGGTGAGTCTCGATCTTGTTCCTCACTAGGTTCTTCAGAGGGATCAGGAATTTCACCGCCTCCTCCAGAGGATTCTCCACCTGACAGGAAATAAAATGTCAAGGAAACCTTCTGATATTCTGCAACCAATCTATATAGCAAGCTTTATTCACCAAGCACAGATACAGAAATGATTTTACTTATTAGGCTTTTATAAATAGTCTCTGATAGGGCCTTGATGTTTGATCCAAAGTAGGGTTAGACCAAGATATATTGGTTAGCAAATATTGCCCTTTTATATGATAAAAGATCAGCTTTAGGAAGCTTCAACTGGTATGAGCTGCGAAAAAAACTCATTTCAGTTGAACCCCAGTATATAATTAATGAATTAATTAAATAATACTCAAGCTATTGGTAAATATTAGGCCTCTTTGACCAACAAGGAACTAGTTATGTTCCGGTTCGTGAACCTAATTTCGAACCATTCTGAGCTTTTCAACAAAAAATTGGTTGGAAACCCAAAAAGTTGGTAAACAGCTGAACAAAAAAAAAATTGTAGGACCTTAAGTAGGAACCACAATAACAACAAACATTGTGCCAAGGAAGATCAAGATGATGGAGAAGATCAACAGAGAGTGTGCAGTGGTCTGCTGAAGAGACAAAACTACTGCTTTCAAATTAGACATCTCCTGAATTTCAGGAAAAGATGCAAGTGAGAAAAGTAAATTGTCTCCAAACTGCTGAAAAGTTGGTGAAGGCTGGGTTCATTAAGACCCAGGAACAAATTATCATCAAGTTTGTAATATGAAAAGTATTATGAACTGCTCAACGTCATGCTGGGACAGACACAACAAACCCAGCAGACTGGGGCTGAATTCAGCTGCAGCCCTGCACTGGTTCTGGTTCACTGGGCAGCACCTTGGCTAAAAGAATTCTGAACCAATTCAGAACCAGAAATGTTTTGGTTGAAAAGAGTCTTCCTACCTTGGCCAGTTTGTCTGGTATGAGCTCCTCCTTAGGCCCCCCTATCTCCTCGTCATCATCCTCCTTCTTCTTCTTCTGGTTCTTCAGCTGCTTTTCCTTCTCTGCGTTCTTCTTTTCTTCCTCTAGCTGCGCCTTCTTCTGGGCTCTTCGCTGTTTGTTGCGCAGTTTCTTCAGCTCCTTGTCTGTCAGATTCTCTATAGATTAAGGTAGACAGCACAGGGTTTATATACAAGGAGCATTCCACTTAACAGGCTATACCCTGATAATGATCTTTATTTGAGACACAAACAATATTAGAAGATAGAAGAAGATTTAAACTTTGTTTTACAAAGTTTAAATCATCCATCAAAACCAACTGTTGAGCCAATCACTTCAAATTAACAGTACTTCCACATGACTAAGATTTTGGTACTTCATCCTTAAACCATATAGACCACAAGTGTACAACATGCACATACATTTTCGCACGCGCATGCACACACACGCACGCACGCACGCACGCACGCACGCACGCACGCACGCACGCACGCACGCACACTATCTCTTTAAACTAACCAGTGTCTGCCTGGCTCTCCTTGCTGTCATCGGCCAGAGGTTTGTCATGCAGGGCCAGGTAGATCTGGATGGCAGTTCGAGCAGCCTTGTAGTAAAATGGATGCTGCCGCAGGACATCCTCCAGCTTCAGCAAGTCTACGTAAGAGCGCAGTGTCATCTTCCTCATGCAGTAGGTGTGGAAGTCAAACTGGTCGTCAGTGATCTCTACAAAATGCTGTTGGGAGGAGAAAAGGAAGACATGGAATGAGGAAATACAATGCAACTGTTTTTAGATCTGTTGGGTCTGTAAATCGGACATGAGGGAGGTGAGGACGTTCTACAGTATTGTCACTACTACTTCTGGTTCCCCGTGGTTATGGTTCTCTTAAATCTTCATGCATGCCCACTGGCAAAGAGTGTAATTAAATAAAGAAGACGCTGTTAACACTTTGTTTCAACATGCGTCTAAGGCCATGTCCACAGTAAACCAGGTAAATTTGGAAATACTTCTGTTCTGCATTTTTGCATTTTTGGAAATCAGTGTGAAAATGCTAATGTGTAGTGTGGCTGGAAGGCCAGAATGGCATTTTCAGATTTAGTTTTGCCAGCAGTAGATGGACTTTCTCCTGCTCCACTGTTTGAATGTTGCTTCAAACTCTGACCATGGAAACAATGCATTACACCTATGGTGCCACCTACTGTCTTTTTTGTGCATTGCACAATAAGTCTCTGAATGTGATTTTATGTGGTCATCGATGCAGAGACTTCTCCATCTCCATCGAGGATGGCAATGTACACAGACAATGCATAACTGATTTGCAGTGCTCATTATTCCTGGAGTAGTGGAGACTTTTTCCATTTTCCAAAAATCATTTGAAAAAAGCATCCCCTACCCACTGGACCTGATGGTCAGTTGTCAATGGAGTAGATCACTACTGCACATGAAGTCACAACATAATTCTAACCATAAGGCTATTTTCTTGTGTTAATGTCAGAATTTTTCATCAGTATACATATGCAAAATGCATCATAATAGTGTTATCATGTAAATCATGTTAACTGTATAATTGTGTAAAGAACTATTAAAATAAACCATTTTGGACACTATGTGTTCTTGGCACATTTACAGCGTCAAGGCTAGCTGTTTCCACCCATAGCCATTCCTAATGTTAGCAAGGTTAGTATGCAGTCTATGTTAGTGCAAGTTCAGCTTCATTATTCATATGCCATCACCTTAAAAATGAGAAAATACAAGAAATTGAAACTGTAAAAATTTGGGCAAACACGTGACGGAAAAAAAGAGATAATGACAACGACACACTTTGACCCAGATCTAGATCATGTCTTAGCAAATTTTGTAATAACTTATAATGATGAGTGACTTATTTTGCCCATAAGTTTGCCCTTTGGCAATGTTGGCACACCCAGAATCTCTCTTTAGACCACAAAATTAATACACACCAACAAGAAACTGGACTTGAGTGTATCCCTTTTATACCCAATACAGCTGGAGCAACTCACCCTCTCAATTTCATGACACTTCTTCAGGGCCTCTCCAAACTTATTCATGGCCTTGTAGGCCAAGGCACACTCCGTCTGGAACCACATGCACTGCATCTCATTTAGGTTCTCAACTGCTGACGTCCCCTCCTGAAACCCAACACACACACACACACACAAAACCACAGAGTAAATATCATTTTTCCCACACTCATGTTGAGCAGGGGCAAAACATAGCCAGCTAGTAGGAATCATGCTGCCCCCTTTAAAGTGTTTCATGCTCTGGTTTGGT
The DNA here is from genome assembly GCF_902150065.1 of Myripristis murdjan. NCBI lineage: Eukaryota > Metazoa > Chordata > Actinopteri > Holocentriformes > Holocentridae > Myripristis > Myripristis murdjan. The sequence continues at coordinate 30,945,859 of NC_043989.1, forward strand.
GTTTTTATGCATTCTAACTAATTTTCTGACCACTTTCTTTTAAAATACATGTTCAAAACAATACTTCCATGTGTTTGAGAAAAGGCAGCGATGTTGCAGCAATGCTGCAGTATTTAGTTTGAATGAATTCCAACATCACCTGTTGTATGTTATTTCTTTATTAATTGCCTGTGCCAAGTGTAAGTTCAGTGTATTGATACAAGTCTTTGAACAAAACTCATATCTCATATCTGGTGATTGCTGACAACTAGATGTGAAGGCACTGTCTGCGGTGCAGCACTCCAAACACATGGCATAGATGCAGAGGTTTCACTTTTGCTTACACACTGGGAGACTGACGTTGAGTGACATACAAGAGTAAATAGGCTTTTCATGTTACCATGCTGATAGACTCAGTAGGAAATCCTACACTGAAAACAGAAGTCAACTTTTAAGGAGTAAGCAGCTGGAGAAGTGGTAAACACGGAACATACCCTCTCACCTTTCTTTGAGTGCTCTATTATATTTCATAACACACATCTGACTGTCTCTCTCCACACACACACTCCCTCTGTCTCTTACCCGTGTGAACTTGGAGCACATCTCCTCTGCCTCTTTGACGAGGCCAGCTTTCAGCATGTACTTGGCACACTTGGAGTTGATGAAGCGGTCAGCAGTGTCCAGGGCCTGGGCCTCATCCATCCACCGAGCTGCTTCCTTGATGTTTCCTGCATGCTGCAGAGCAGGGGAAGGAAAGAAAGAGGGAAGGAGTACTTTTTTTAGTAAGCTTTTGGTTCCTGTCAATAGCTGTCAATGCTATTTTGTGCATAGATTCAGGTATTTGCTTTAAGGTTATTAGTCAAGATCAGTTCAGAGCTGAATGAGCAGAATTCAAAATTACAAAACAACCACTTGACCTTTTTGGAAGTTTAAGAAATTTTAAGTATAGAATAGCTTTCTTATGCGTGGTTGTGTGCTCTCTTCTAGACTTGGTTGAGAACATATTCTGAGTGTGGGGACAGCTTTCCCAGAAGAGGCCTTCAAATATTCACAGTTAAATGTATATGACTGCCACCGAGCACTTCCAGAAAGTCCCACCCTGTTTCCCTATCTTGCAAGTGGCCATTAGGAGGGTCCAAGTCCACTGGCCAAACACATACTGTGTCTTGCCAAAAGTTTATCAGTATCCTCTGTAATAGCCACAATTTAGGAAGTGGATATATTCTATGCAAAAATCTGAAAGTGAGTCACAACTGCAAGGCAGGCCTGATGTGCGCATCAATAATGTGCTATGAAACACTTCAGGGACCATCCTAGAAAATTTACATTTAGTTTGGCTGCTCTAGCTAAAAGTATATACAAATTATGCCTCACTTGCTACTAATAAATCTTGGCGGACACTGCTTGTCACATATGCTACAAACCTTGTAGATCTTAGCCTTGATGAGGAAAAGTTCGATGAGTGTGGGCGTACTGTCGATGGCATCATTGATATATTCCAGGGCGAGGCTCTGCTGGCCCACATGATCAAAGTGCTGTGCCAGGAAATACTGAACCCACAACAAGGTCGTGGGCGGCTCCTCCTTCCCATCATCTATGGACAGATTTCATATAAAAGTCATCATACACACTAACCCAAGTGGAGATACATGTCTGATTCCCAGGAACTTGTGCTTTTAGACATAATTCACATGGGTTTGAGTCAAAAACAGAGCATGTAGGGGTCAAATAAGCAACATCAATAAACTCATAAGCGAGCTGTACTCACCATTTTGACTAAACATTCGACAGCTTTTTAATGAGGTTTCATAGCCAACTACTAATTCTTCAATGATTGAAATCTGAAAGGAGCAAAAGTAAGTTTAGGGGTTTTTCTTTCAGCCAGGGACGACAAGAACAACAATTCCAGATGTATACACAGACCCATTAACCCACATAAGGTCACCATCCTGACCTTTTCTTTGTTGATATAGAGGGATTTGAGGGTGGTGAAGACAGGTGGGCAGCCTTTACTGAAGTTCATCCTCAGGTAGCTGTCCAGACATTCACGGAACTTCTCTCCTGGACAGCACAACACATATCAAAGGGTGCATTAATACAATTTTGAATGCTTTTATCTGCAGAATGTGCAGTTTTGGAGACGCTTTGACTGAGGGTGAAGCAGTGAGGGGGTGCGGAGTGCACAGGAGGTGCTTATCCAGGTCAAAGCAGATATTTAGAAAGCTAAAAGCACGAATTAACAGGCTGGCTATGGTCATTTTACTGTAAAACTGCACATAATATTGCTTAATGGGAGATTTAAGGACGGGTATACCCCCCGGTATACCCTGATTCTCTAAAAATCAACAATTTCTTGTAACAAAATCAAAGACAGCAACCTCGACTTCCTTCCTTGGTCCTGTACTTCGAAGGACAGGACCAGTGGCTATATAGTTTTGTGTTTTCCTTGTTCCTTGTTTTTAATCCTTTTTTAGTTGCAGTCCCATCTGGAGATTAGCTTTTCATAAAAAGAGCGTATGTGAAAAAAACATTAAGGCATTACTGCTCTTACAGCTATATACTGTCTTTCTAGGAGCTCACTGCTGCCACACTGAATTCTTCCTCAGGTGGTGATCTTGAAGACAGTGTCTGTGTTTACCTGAGAGGAAGTTGAGCGGAAGCCTCCGGGGAACTAGGCCTTTAGGAAACTTCACCCAGGCCTCCTCGTAAAGTTTCAGATGATCTGCTACACTATCTGGACAGAGACACAGACACAAATGCAGACATGAGACACAAATTAGGAAAAAAAAACACACAACATCAAACAACACAGAACAGTGAACATGTTGTCCACTGCAACTGCTGCAGTCATCCTTTGGACCAATCACTATCAAATTACGCAAACATAAAGGGGTCATTTTACAGTCTGTCATGGAGCAGCAAACTACATTTTGTACTGCTATTTGCACTGTCCACTGGTATTTTTGTAAGTTTAATTTGAGTGTTTTCCATCTGTCATCCCTCATCATCTTGTGGGCAAATCAGTAAATAATTGAAAAGGCCTTGACTGAAAACCCCCAAACGATGCAAAATTCGATATGGCATGACAACAGTGGTCCTAAGAATGCTGGGTTTTGTCAAAATCCAGTTAGTGGTGTCTGAAATATCAGCCGAAAAAACAGAAGAGAGTATGAGGAGAAGACGCAGAAGAGGAAGATGAAGTAATCAATCAACATCCTTCACATCCATCTCATCAAGAGGTAGACGACCTTGTAATAAAAGGTCAATGTGAGCCTCATGTATCAATCTAACCATTGTGTTTACCTAGCTTGAGGGCCTTCTCCAGGCCCTGGTAGTAGGCCCAGTTCTCCGGGTTCCTCTCCTGCAGTCTTCTGTAGACCTCTGAAGCCTCCTCATGCCTGTCCAGCTTCAGCAGCAGCTCTCCTACAGAAAGACAGACTTTAGCAGCTCCACTCCAGCCTCCAGTCCCTTCCTATGGTTTAGAGCAGGGCTTTTCAAACTTCTTCATGATGTGGACACCCTTGTTGACTTTCATTAAGGCATGGACACCCACTTGAAGTCATTTTGCCCTTGGGACTCATAGAATTTTAAAATGATCACTTGTACATATTTCTGTGATAGTGATGTAACCATTGAATACCTGAGCAAAGCCACTTAGGGCAATTAGCAAATTAGCAAGAAATTACCCAAGACATTAGGAAAAAAAAAAAAAAAAAACACACAAAAAATGACCAGAAAATAACAAAAAGGTAAGGTTAAAAAAAGTCCGAATTTTAGCAGACTTCTATTTAATTACATGAAAACTGTATTTATTTTTTATTAAAATTGGATGTGTCAGACAGGTGGGTGATGCTAGATCACTCTTAGATTTCTTATGTTTAACAGCTTGTGGTGGACATCTGAACACTGAACTGCATTCAGACTCCAAAACTTAGGAGTGAAATTCACACATCATCTAAACAGCAGCAGTGAGCGCTCCACTGAGGGAAAACTACACTCACCAATGAGTGCTCAATCTCCTAACAAACGAAGATGATTCATTCAAACATATTTACCCATTCATTCAATCAGTGCACCATGTATGACAGAAATGCTTCGTGGGATATAAGTCATGGTTAAATTTTCAGAAATAAGCACACAATACCACACAATAAAATGGTCTCAGACTATATGACCCTACATGAGTATTTCTAACATTGTTTAGTTGTCTTTCAGTAGATTCCTCCATTCAAATCCCATAATATATTGAGAATGGTGCAATGGTGACTCACTCTCAGCATAAATCCTGTTGGTACGTGAATGGCAGCAGTGACCCACCTCGTGTCTCCTCCACAGCTAGCTTATCACAGATCTGTTTCTCATAGTTGTTGAGGTGATCTAGAGCCTCCTTGTGCAGGCCGGCCTCCCTCAGAACCTGGTTCTGATACAGCAACAGTTCACTGTACTCATAGTCCACTTTGTCTGGAGACGTCTGGATGGACACACGGACACACGGACACACACACAAACACAGAAGGGAAGGATGAAGGACAACTGAGCGGAGGTGTCTGAAGCAGGTGTCAAGCAGTATGGCTTTTGGGGGCTTATAATGTCTTTGGACTTAAGTTGCAAATAGCAATTCAATTCTTGTAAATGATGCACAGATGGACGAAGTTGTCGGCATGGTTGTGTGAAACATCTGCAACTGACCCTAACCAATCAAATGAAGAATGGGAGCTTCCTCACCAAGCAGTTGCACTGAGATCTGTTTTTCACATTTTAGCTTTGTAACATTTTCCAAAAGTCTGTGAAGGTCATGAATTTATTCATCATAGCCACTGGGCTGTTAAAGAAATATTCTGCTGATGTAAGTGAAATTATGAATGCAAACACGTTCACATTGTTTGTCTAATTCTTGTGTATTCTGTGATGTCTTATTTGACTGTTAAGCCTGTTGCTTGCTCAGTTATGTTTACCCTTCAACTTTGTGAAGGGCTCTGTGACATTGCTGTTACAGGACCATACCAGTGGTGTTGGATGTTGGGCCCATTCACTACAATTTACCCACATTTTACCTTGCAACAAACCTTTCTGCAAATCATTTGGGGGTAGTGAAGATTTCACTGCATGCAATCTCCATCAAATCTCTCACTTTTCAAATATGAGTTTTTGGCTGAAACATCCACCTTATAATATTCTGCTTCTGTGGCTGATAATGTTGATGCTGTTCATGAACCATGGAACTCATAACTGGCTGTGTAAAACAAATGTTTCCCCGGACCAGCGGACTATTTCCCAGTGTCAAGACAGTTTCACTCCGCCCAATTTCAAGTCATCAAAACACAGCAGTGCTGCTGCTTTTAAAAAAATGACCGTGGAGGACTTTATTACAGTGATGCAATATTGGTGAGAAGAAAGTTTGAAGACTCGAAAGTTCATTTTTATATCGTAGTGGAATGAATGGAAACTAACGGCTGGATTAAAGGTAGGAAAAATTATCAGTGTTCTAAAATGTGACTGCTTGCTTCTGGAGAAGACTAGCAGAAATGATAAATATCTTGCAGATATTATGCAAAATCAATGGCGTGGTCCTTAAAAGCTGTACTAGGAATTTTCCTATACCAACTGCTCCAAATGGCAGCAATATATGACTGATTTTTTTTTTTTTTTTTTTTTTGGATTCTGAATGGACTCTGAATATCTATAGACTTAGACTTACTACTTACTTTTATAAACTTATCACTCAGTGTTTAGGACACACTTGTAGATATCATTACTTCCTATGCAGATATCCTGCCAATGTCCATCCAGACACCAGAACTGAATTTGGACAGACACAATAAATCTATAGCATCAAAATTATGCAGATGAGACGGTCCTCTCAGTTATACCTCATTTTGGCTGATCAGATGGCTCATTTGTCATAGTAATTGATATGATATGATATGATATGCATTTTTACATGCATGTTTTTTTCATAGAAATCTTCCCTAGTGCAGCTTTAAGGCTCCATTTAAATGAACCTGATTTGACTGTCTTACCTGTTGCGTTTTACGGAACTCCTCAACGATCTTGGCGGCCATCTCAAAGTCCTCCAGCAGGTGATATGCCACAGCGTAGCCAATCCACGACGCTCGCTGAGCTGGACGAAGCTGCAGCAGTTGGTACCGAGTCTCCTGGGGGGAAAGAAGATTGCAGCATACACAGCGAAGCCAGAAAGATGAGTGATGCTGCATTTACATCATATGGGAATAACAACCAACAACCTGATTTTTCCATCACTTTGCTGTTGTATTTCCATGGGCTGAATTTTTTTTTATCCCTTCCTAGTTTGTTAATTCTGTCCTCCTAAACGTTTCTAAAAGTAAATCACATTCCCCACTTTATCTCTAAAAATGTCATGAAATTCCATAACTTTTAGGAGAAAGCAGGGTAGTTATTATGCCTAAGCTTTGCTGAGGTAGATGTCAATGGCTAGAAGGTGAGACTCACGTCATGCTTCCATCTAGATCGACTTTAAATCATCTCTTCCTCGTGCCCTCATCACTCTGAGTCCCTCTGTCTGGATTCCTATTTTTAACCATCTCTTCCCTCCTCCCTCCTTCCTCACCCTGTATCCCTCCAGGTCTCTCATCTGGATCTGCAGCAGGGAGAGGTCTCTGAGGATCTGCAGGTTGTCCTTGTCCCATTTCAGTGCATTGCGGTAACACTTGATGGCCTCATCGTACTTCTTATCTGAGCGCTGCAGCAGGCCATACACATGCCAGCCTGGGAGGATGTGGAGGTTCAGGAGGCAAAACGTACATACACACACACACAGACACAGAACCAGGCCCACAAGCACTGAGACACAGTCCACTTCTCACACATGCAGTATGCAGTATGCACATAAGTCTGCCTGGACACCAAAGCATGTCAGACAGTTTGAATCCAGCCTCAGCTCACTAAATTGGTAGAATTATCTCTATTGTGTCCACTGAAGGTTCATTCGAAAAGTTTTCTAAAAGTTTAACATGCTGCCTCTCAAACATGTTTCCCAATCTTTCTCACTGGTTTCATCAACTGAAAAATCAAAACTAAAAATTGAATAAAGTAAAGTAAGTTGAGCCACCAAGGGGCTGATTGGAATCCTGCAGGAGGAGCCAGAGTGAGGACTGGGCTTCTTTTAAATAAATGATAAGTAGATTATTTTGGCCCTGTTACCTTTATAAAATAGCTCACAGTAAAGAGGCACAGGGTAGGCTGGGGGAAACAGAGGAATAACATGCTAGCAAAATGCTCCACAATTTACACTCACTTTGTTTTTATTGGTCAACCTAACTCCCCCCAGTGACTGGGTTGCCCTTTGACAAAAATGTGCCTTTAGTGGTTGATTTCAATGACTAGTTCCTCCTCTCTGGCAAGGGATGTGCTAATCACTGAAGTCACCTGGTGTGGTGTTTGGTTGGAATACAAATTTGTATACTTGTGGCCCCCCCATGGCACATGACTGAACACCACTGAATCTCTATTTCATTGATTAAGGCTGGACAGAAGCTAGGAGCAAAAGGGAGCAATGGCTAGAGGTGGAAGGATACAGACATGGCTCTTGAGGTCGTTGCGTAGGCCTCGTCTCACCAGCTCGTAGGCCTCCTCCTTCTTCCCCAGACAGTTCAGGGTTAAACCCTTCATTGCCAGGGTCTCTGAAGGAAAAGTAAGGAATGGGGAGGAAAAGCAGAAAACATTCAGGGAGAGGAGGATAGGTCCAATTAAAAGGAGTGCAAAAGAGATGGAATCACATTTATCAACTAAACAATGATCTAGACTTGAGATGATCAGTCTAATTAATTGTTCAGTTTTTTTTGTTTTTGCTTTGATGAAGGCATCAAATATGTTCATCACTAGCTGACACGCAAGTCCAAAAACAACTTGCCAATGAACTGATCAGCACTCAAAAGACTCATTTTGTGTTTTTCCACCGTCATGTTTCCTTACATGGCTACATTCAAGGATAAGCCACACCTAATTTGCATTTTATTGTCTGCAACATTCAAAAAGCATGCTTAAAATTTGCTTAACAGTTGGAAGAAAACATGTGCATGAGGAGGGCTATAAAGCTTGAGAAGGAAAGCATGTGGCACTACTGGGCGTGACAATGGAAACAGAAGGCCAAAGAATCATTACAATCCTAATGTTATTGTTCTGTACCATATGGCTGACGGAGCAGTCATCACTGAATTATAACGGGCGGCAAAAGTAGCAAAAGAAATGATCAACACTTCCTGTTGTTGTTTACAGTGTGTGAACAGTGTAATAAGAAATTAAGCAACCCAGGCATACAGATGATTGAAAAGCTGCATTATTTGCCGAGGCAGCTTGCTTGTGACCCCTGTGTGTTAACAGCTCCACAATGATTTTCAAGTGGGATTTATCATCTCAATATGGATTAGCATTCCAGCGTGTCCTCGCTACACACTACTAATCATGGAGGCAAACTGCTGTCAGTGCAGAGAATTATACATCCATTTATGAATAAGGACGAAAGTTACAGTCACCAAGTCTCAACAGAAAAAAAATGGCACACAGGGAGTAATACATAATTCAATAAACAGTTGTATAATAAAATTAGGAGGAAATATGATGCTATACCCAACCCCAGCAACAACCAAAAATATTATCTGAGCAAAAGCTATTGTTGGCCCTCAATTACCAGCACAGTTAGGCTTCTTGAAAGCAGCTTCAAGTTCAGACCCATATATCTACTCAGCTGTTGAGAAGCTTTTGGGAAACTGAGCCCTCAAAAGTACATGCAACAATGAAAAGAGTAATATGTCCTGCATCAGGTCAGATATTTTCTCACTTAATGTGCACAATGTGTACGATATTTACCTCAATTTATCAGCCTCAAATTAACATTGATATAATGCCATTGAGAAATTAGATCACTGAGTTGATAATCGGTTTATTCTATGTATTGCTTTTTGTGTGTGAAGACTATTTGTTTTGTTCCCAGGTGTGATGTGGCAGAAAGGAGTCTGGTTTAAAAAAGGTCCCACAAACACAAACACAAAAAACAACAACAAAGTGGATTATGCCAATATATATAACAAGTCCTACTACCCACTATTTTTCATTGGAGTACAATTACTTGGGAAAGTATTATCAGTTTGTTTCTGTCTGGTGCAGGGCTACTATGTGTAGGTTTCCTGCAGAAACTACCTGCCAGATCTGCTTTCTCCTTCACACAGGAAAATAAGGGTGATTTAATGTCCTCAAATGAGTACCGGGAGCCCTGTGATGGACTGGCAACCTGTCCAGGGTGTTCCCCTGCATTCCGTCCAGTGAGCTCTGGGATAGGCTCCAGCAGCCCCTGTGACCCTTACAAGGATAAGCGGCTTGGAAAAGAAATTAATGAATGAGTGAGTACCGGAACTTGTTTTTTTTTTTTTTGTTTTTTGTTTTTTTTTATTGGTATGATCTGCTTTGTTTGTGATTGTTTATGCATTAAAAATGTTATTTGGGAACTGTTTTGCTGCACTATGCAAGTGTGCGTAGAGATAGAAATCCAGTATTGGCAACTGATGAGGATATAGTTCCCCACCATGTGGACTCATCCAGGGAATTAAACAACCCAAGACTACACCAAAGTTCACTCTTGCTTTAAGCTTGCCACTGTGATATAATATGAACCCTCTTTTAATCTGGTTTGCCTTTAAACACCACCTGCTGTTCTTGGTGATTGCTATTTCATAGCTTTCGTTTCCATCTATTTCAGTCTTTACGCACAGCTGTCATGGAGGAAGGAGTGGCCTGGATGATTAAGAACATTCATTGACTTCATGTTTCTTGTGCAATTTGAACATTAGGACAGTAAAGAGAATAGGGACACAATGACAGCAAACCGTGCTATTCTTCATAGTTACAGTATGCATCACTTTAGACTGAGAGGGCAAAGGTCAAGTCAACTTGCTCTGTTACTGACTGCCCTGATCAACTGGATCATCTTCCTCATAGGTTGCTACATTAATCCAGGCTACTGTGATGGCAGCCTATTCCAATGATCTGGCTAATCCTCATCTGGCTAACTCAGTTTGTTGAACACAGGTGGTGAATTTTATTTGTCAAACTAGGATGTAGTTATCGTGAATTACTGCAGCTGCTGTTTTAAAATAAAGGACCGTGAGCAGAGAGTGGAAGCTAGGTTCAGCACATATCTGATTGGCTGGCATGGCACTGTGGCACTGAGACAGCAGGTTTTTGCCATTGTGACAGAAAGCTGCAGATAAAGTAAATGTGGAAGTAGGCTACAGTTGTGTCTGAAGCCCATATTGCATCACTGTTAACCTCAAATGTCAATTTTATGGCGCATTTTCACAAAACTGGATTAAACCTGCACTGTACAGTTTCATAACCTATTACCACTCCTGAAACTTAAGTGTGCTTTGTGGAGACTTTTGAGATCTAATTTTCTAAAACAATGGCAACTCATATGGACCAGCCATGATGCTGTTTTCTGCACTGTTGTCTTCCTCTGCAATGTCTGTTGCCAAAATCTGTCCCTGACTTAAGTTCCTCATGCTCTTTCCCCTGTTTACAAGAACCCTAATTTCTAACATATAAACAGTGTGCTGGAATTATCGACTCGGCCTGTGTCTTTCAAACACCAAAGGGTTTTGGATTTCATGTGTTGGGTCTGCTGTAGGGAAAGGAGGAGCCACGTATGAACTTAAGTGCACAAGTGTGATAGGTGAAACCAGTCACAGTAATAATCCATTTATGTCCAAGAATTGGATTTTGCATGTTTGAGTTTAAGGAGCTGTGGTAAAAAGTTAAAACTACATTTTAAGCTTGCTTTGATGAACAAAAAATCCCAGTCTTGCACCAAATCTTCTACAAACTTACTCAGTTACTCAACCAACACAGTTATCCATGTACAAGTAGCAGAGCCCTGACAGCTAAGAGTCACAGTAGTTACAAGCTACCCTTACCTCCATGCTCAGCAAACTTTGGGTTGGCGAGAATCTGTTTGCAGAATTTCAGTCCATTTCTGTATTGCTTGTGTTCGTAACATCTCTGCAACAAAAGGGCAAGAAAAAAAAGTGGGTTTACATCAGGCATCTGAGGCCAACAGCCTGCCATTCACTGCTACACTAATCCTGAAATCTTTGTGGGGGTCAAAGTACAGGTAAAGAACATTAAGTGGGATAAATGCAAACATGCTGGTCTGGTGACTGACTACAGACAACAACGTCACAGGTCTTCCCTGTCACCAACCAGCAAAGCATCACACACCAAACATCACCTTGACAGGCCAAGTCTGTGTGAGAGAATCATAACGCTTAGATAAATAGAAGAGGGAAGAAAAAAAAAAAACACTTGTAGAGGGTGAACAGGCTTGGTGATAGAGGGCTGTTGATGAGATGTAATCAGACAAGCAGCCAGATGGATCTGCCAGGCTCAGAAGGCCCCGAGAGGAAATCCTGCCAACTCTCAGAGTAATACTAATGCACTCAAATCCTCCACAGTCAGAGGGAAAGCACACATACTCACAACTACTAGGAGTCACATTCACAAAACAGCAAATATGAATCCTGGGTGATGGTTTTGACAAAGAGATTGGATAGAAACTAGTATCATCCATGCTGTTAAAATTCTCCTTGCTATTAAAAGTGGGCTAGGCTTATCTGGTTTGAATTATGCATCAAATGCTGCATGCATGCATGCCAACAGGCAGAACATAAAGTCCACAACAACATACAGCTGAACAGTTTTAACTAATACGCCAACTAGTGTTGATAAACGTTTATGCAATTGTGCCTTACTTAAAATGAGCGATATTAAACTGTAGATACAACACGTTGCTGCTGGAATCTGACAGTTTGTACCCATGTGGGCGTGGTTAGGGTCAACCCCGGGCCCTGGCCAGGCTCTGTACCGATATCTCACCTCAAACTACATACAAATACACATATCTTTGTTTAAAGTGGCTGATAAAACAGTAAACGTTGACAAAACAACGACTTCATTATCATCCAAACTGACTTAGTAGGTTGTTTGGTAATAATTAGCTGCCACCATGCTACCGGCCGGCTCAGCTTGACGTTTCCCTTGCTGCATGGCTTGCTCTCGGGTGAGAACATGATGCCAAACTTCACCTTAGTAAAGTAAATATGCTTATCGGCGAAGGTATGTTACTCGTAGAGCAATACTTGAGACGTTTTTTCCTCAATTTTAGGAGCAAGAGATTCCTTGGGCGTACACGTGTTCCACGGAGTAGCATCTTATATTCAATGAAATATCTACTTCTAGTTTTGCTGTATACTACTACAACGTGTGTAATTGAGGAAACGTTCACCCGAGCCGATTTTAAAAGTTGGCGTTTAATTAACATGGGAGCTGCTTCAGTGTTTTTTGTATATGCCGAATTTTAAAGCGCTTCCTACTGATCTGTCAGTGCTCTTACGACCTGTTCTGCCACTCGCGATCAGTTGCAGATAAGTAAGGTTACGTTAAAATGACATTTTCAAACTCACTTTGGGGTTGACAGCTTATTCATACAATAACACGGCGGGTACCAGAGCTATAAGCCACCTGACAGCTGTGCGGATAAAGTAAACGCCCTGATACTAACGTATATAAACAAGCACCTCAAACAAAAAGTGGCTAAAGCTTGCCAATGCTGTCCGAACGAGTTTAAAAAGCTGCCAATGTAAGCTAACGCAGCTAGCCACAGAAGTTGTGTATGCTTGTCAAGCCTGTCAAGCTTCTTCATTGATATACTTTGGATGTGTTGCAAGGCCAAAGCATAGGACACATGTTTGACTGCTGGCCTATTGCACTTGTTAGCTGAATTGCCTTGCTGTAACTGCTATACGTATTAATAAAGACAAGTTAACTACGCTGCATTTGTTATATCGACTCTTATTTATTCGCTAACAACTAGTTAGCTACCAAGTGTGACTGCTAGAACTGACGGCTACTTGGCAAACTAGCATTAGCTGCCAAGCTAACGTTATCTCAGGCATTTAGCCTACCAGTATTCTCTTGAAGAGAGCATTCTCCTTCGGCGGTAGAGTAATTGTGGGCATTGTATTAGCTTGCTATGCCTCCGTAGCTTCACACATGAATAATATCCTCTTAGAGTCAGAGATCCTGGACTGTTTCTGTCTCTTCAGGCTCCTCTCTCTCTCACGTGTTGAAGCCGAGGCCCCCTTCCGAGCAAAATGGCCGACCTGCTTCTCCTCCGGGTCAGGCTGCTCTCTGAGTCTGCGTGCCCATCCAAACAAGTAGGGCGATGCTCGATCACTTATAGAATGGATGTTGTGTAGTTTAGAAATCTGGTTTTATTTGTTTGATAATACAGCAAACAAAACTTAATCATGGCATTTTGCAAAACATTACAGCCAGTCTAAGAATGGAGAGTACCCAGATAGCGACAGGTCCCGTGATCTGCTATGGAGAAAATCACTTCAAACTGTACTCACAAATCTGTCAATTTAATTATTACTTGTTTGTCGGCAAGAGTTCCCACTTCGCATAGCACCACATTCAGTATTTTAGGAACCATTAGGATGGCTTGTAGAAAGTGGCTATTGGATGGCTCACCAAGCAGCACCTTATTTTATGAAATCTCAACGTTTACTATTTGTTGTCGCTGCCAAATTCGTCGGTGTATTTTAGTGAACGGTTATGGGAATGTCAGTTGTACTCATTCAGAAAGATAAAATTTTACTGAAACAGCTAATGTATGCTACAGTTGATATAAGCCGAATTGAAAAGTGGCTCCTGGAGATTAATATATTGGCCTATACCATGTACAGCGAGTGTATATTTGCGTGTATATAAGGCAGCAATGAATGGAGCGATTTTTGAATGAATTTGGCATAGCTCAACCGTCTGTCCATTTAAAAGAGAGGAACGTAAAGGAACAAGGAGGGACACATACACTCAGTTGAAAAAAGTTTTCAAAGGAGTTCAGTCTAAACTAGAAATATAGTGTTTGGGATGTATAATGGCCATGGTTTAATCTCAGGTTTATCATATCTCTACATTGAGTCTCGTCATCGATGTATCGACTATCTTTGCTGCTACTCTGTCCTGCCAGGAATACTAATCAACTGCAGCCCGACAGGATTGCACAGCGGATGAGGGAGCTCGTCTTGTGGCTAAAATGACATTCAGCCGGTTATTATCTCGAACAGTGCTTGTCAGCAAAGGTAAGGCAACGACGTTGGAATAATGAAGTTAATTACTGTGATTTTGAAAGACGTGGGGCGTTACACTGCAGAATGAAACACAAAACCCATGTTGGCTCGGCCTGACCTTAGCTTAGCACTCTAGCTTCTAGCTAACTAAAGGTAGCTCCTCTCGGGTTTTTGTATCGGGGCTACGATATTAGGAAATAATCCATTAGTTCAGGGGTTTTCACACTTTTATTGTTCTGTTCTTTTTATTGTTCATGTTCTGGAGCCCTAAGTTGACTTTAATTAAGCCGCGAAACCTCATTTGAAGTGTCCTTGCTCTATCGACCCTGATTTGAAAAGATATTTTCATTTGTGGTAATAAATTGACCCGATGTCGCACTTGAATACTGACAAATAGCTTCAAAGCAGCGAGATTAAAGTGTAGTGTTGAAAAAAACTCATTTGCATTTTACTTGTACTGTAGCACACAGGCAAACACTTTCTGGTGAATTAAATTGCAGAGGAATTAACTCTTTAAAACCTGAACAATTGTACTGTACTTGATTTTGAAATGCGTGGAAAGGTGAGGTTAACAAATGAGCAAAAGAAAATAGAAAAACTAAATGACCACAAAATTAGCAAACATCTACTGTGAGTTAGCAACAGTAATTTTGATTGCCATATTTATGTATGAAAAAATGTGTGTATAATAAATTATATTTATAATTGTTTAAAGGTCAGATCAGTGATGCTGTGATTAGTGTCAGATGTCTTGTGTGTAATTGGATGTGAAATAATAGTGACATTAAATCATTTTGCTGAGGTCCCTCTGTAAGCCCCTCATGGACCACTTTGTAAACCACCGATTAAGCCATCAAACAAATTGACAGTTTTTAATTTAGGTTATTTATCTGAATAACAAGTGATAAGGTTATTACATTTTCTTCATTGACACATAACAGAGCTGCAGCCCGGTATGTGCCATGCTCCTCTGGGTGGAAGAAATCTGTTCAAACTCCATTCAGAATGTGGTAAATTTAAGGTTACGTCTCTTATTGGAAAATGTGATTATTTGGTTGAACATAAGCCACATTCTATTAGCTACTATTCTTGGGTTAAGCATGAAGAAAACATACGAGGCAGCTCTTGTTTAAGTGAAACACCATGGAGGGTGAAAACAGTGTGTACCACTTCTAAAAGCTTTTCTTTTTTTTTTTTTTTTTTTAATTGAAAGTAGGCTTGGCTTGTGGATCACATGAATGCCGAAGTTATCAGAAGGCCCTGATGATTTATATCAGGTCTACGGTCATGTTTTACTTCACATGTAGCTTTGTCAACAAGCAGGATGACATGAAAGTGACCTAGTTTTGAATGGAGCTTTGGGTGTTTCTAAAACTATACTCTGCCTAATGTCTAATTCTGTTGTCTGTGATTAGCCAGAGTGATTCTAAATACTGCAAAGACTTTCCCCCAGGGGAGTCTAAGGATAGAGACAGAGGACTCGCTGCTCATATCAACATTGTTTGATTCTTCATGGATATTGTTTCTGTGTTTGCAGTTGGAACCAGGTCTGCGTTCACAGCCTCCAAGCCAGACACCGTCAACCCCAACTGGCTGAGAGTGGGGCTTGCCTTCGGGACGTCCGCTTTCCTCTGGGGGCTGGTAATCATCAAATATTAAAATCCTGCTTATTTCGTGCTATGTTACTTCATGATCTTTTATCATTTGCACAAAGGAAATGTTGCACCAAACTCAGTTCAGAAATCTCTAAGTTGGATTTTGGTGTGATTTTTTTTTTTTTTCTCAACACAAAGAGAACAGCATGTATCCTATAAGGTTTAAAAAAACAAGACTGATTTTCATTCAGAGTAACCCCACCTCAAGACACACACACACACACACACACACACACACACACACACACACACACACACACTTGTCGCTTGTCCTTCATGGCTAGGTTACATTTACCACCTGAAATAGCCTACGTGTTGCCTTCAGCGTTGTCATTTAAACTTCAGCACTATATAGGAAGTTGCCCAGAACAGACAGTAGGACCATCATGTTTATTTATTTTACACTACAATTTCAGTGAAATAACATCGACATGACCAAACCCAAACATAATTTCTAAATTTTTGTCCCAACCGGCTCAGGTCAGGTATACAGCTGTCCCTCACTATAACGCAGTTCACCTTTCGCGGCCTCACAGTTTCGCGGATTTTTTTTAGTGCAATTTTGCATGCTTTTTTTTTTTTTTTTTTTTTTTTTTTACAGCGCATTGTGTTCTGCGTCCTTATTTTTCTACGAAGGTTTGAACTTTGAGAGTGTTTAAACAAGAGAGAAAAGTGAGAAAATGTTAACCCGCAATAGGCGAAATCCGTGAAGTAGTCAGCTTTATTTTTTACAATTATTCTAGATGTTTTAAGGCTGTAAAACCCCTCACTACACACTTTATACACTTTTCTCAGACAGGCATTAACATTTTCTCACTTTTCTCTCTTGTTTAAACACTCTCAAAGTTCAAACCTTTGCAAACATACAGCACTTCAGAGTCACACTGCTAGCGATCGAAGATTTATGTAAATTTGGCAAGCTGAACGTATTCTGTACTGTACAGTCCCCTAGCCAATCAGGACGCAGAACACAATGCACTGTAAAAAAAAAAAAAAAAAAAAAAAAAAGCATGCAAAATTGCACTAAAAAAAACCCGCAAAACTGTGAGGCCGTGAAAGGTGAACCGTGTTATAGCGAGGGACAACTGTATTGCACCTGTAGTTTGATTTCGAAAAAATAACAAAAGCAAAATTGGTAAACTGTGAGATGCATTCATAACTCTTTTTAGCAGTCTGTTCAACTTAGCTATTACCCTGCAGGCACAAAGCTTAATGTTTGTCCCAGACTGGCCTCTGTACTGCCATGACGTATGCTTTTAGATGATGAGAGAGGGAGGAGTGACTACAAAAAGTTTACATATTAACTTGACGGTGCTGTCATCTGCTGGTCAGATAAAATCACAGTCAATTATCCAATTTGTGCTTCCTAAATATTCCAAATTTAGTGTCTCAAATGCAATTATTAAGGGTGTTGTGGTTTTTGACTCTGTAATATCATTTTCTTTGTGCCGCATGTCCAATTTTAGTTTAATCCAAAACAGGCTTAAATAATTGAATATACATCATATCTGCTTTAGTTGGAATACATATTCATTAACAATTTCCTAATGCTCTGTTTGTCATTTCACAACTTTAATTAACTATGTTAAATTAATTGAAGCCTGGTGTGACCAGTCTTGCTTCTTATTTATTTTATTTTTTCCAGCTGATCTCAGCTGAAGTCATTTAAGTTCTGTCAAAATTCTTAAATTTGGCTCTCAGAGACCTGCAGACACTCTGCAGACAAATGCCTGCATATTTATTATAGTCCTGCAAGGAATCAAAGGTGTCTGTGATGGAATGCAGTTGAAGAAAGAGGGACAGGTTAGATTTGATCGACCTGTTGCTTGTGTCCTCCACCTGCAGCTCTTCAAGCAGCACAGTACAGACGTACATGAATACAAAGTGAGGAATGGCCTGGAATGAACCACCACACAGGTATGGAACATAGCTGACAGCAGCAATACATCTGGAGCTGTAATTTGAACATCTGAATGTTTTGTAATTAGTATTGTAATATTCTATGGATATTTTGTTGTTCTGTATGAAGACAAAAAACAACAAAAGGACCGAAAATAGAACATTTCTTTTGTTTCTTGTCCTTTGCAGGAGGACGGCAGTTCCACTCGGAGGTCAACCCTCCTTGTAGTATGCAGCTCTTTCTCCCTTTGTTTCAATTTTCTTTGTGTCTGTTCACCAAGTTCTGTCTAAAATAAAGATGCTACCAAATATCACATGAAATGTCACATGCTCTGATTATTTCATTCACATGAATTCAGAAACAGTTGTTGTGGTTTTACGGCCTTCATGACCTACATAAAAACAGCTGATGCTCCCAGAAGTAGATCATCTGTACCACCAATGTTACATTTCTGCCATTAAGTAACAAATCATCAAACGTGCTGAGTTAGTAAGGAAAGACTTGTCAGCATCAAACTTGGCCAGCGGGTTGGTGATGGGCACTGAGTCAAATATGTACATGGTTCCAGCAGAAACAAGTGGCACCTGTTGTCCCTCATGAATTATCCAGGCACCACATGAATCTATCAGCAACCAGACGTGTCAACCCTGCTGATCTGATCGTTAAACAAAAACTGGATTGCAGATGACAGTAAAGAGTTTTCACCTTTACATGGTTTCCCATTCATGATACAATCTTGATGAGCATTAATGAAGGAAATTTAAAAAAAAAAAAAAAAAAAAAAAAAAAAAAGTTGTTAGTGAGGTTACAAACAACAGTCTAAGCACAGACTCTTAATGCCCTGGAGCAGAGCTCTGTTTCACCCAAATGTGCTTAAAAGTGTTTTAAAAAAAAAAAAAAAAAAAAAAGTAATTTTGTAGCAGCAGGGGTGCCGGCATATGTCTGTTAAAAAAATTCAATTTCCAAAGTTCCAAAAAAAAACCTCGGATATTCTCAGAGATTTAAGTGATAAATTTACCAGAAAAAAAAAAAAACAAATTTATGAGAAAAATACTTTTGTTTTTTTCCCCAAGAAACAGATTCAGCAAAGAGAAGCCATGAGAAAAGAAAGCAAGAGAAACAATCTTGTTATTCTGGGCTAAAATCTCCAGGACTTCCTTGTTCCTAAATCCATTGCAAAGAAGAATTTGATGAAGTCATCAACTGCAGGCCTGATACACGGCGAGCGGCAGCAAAGTCAAGCCATGTGCTTCTTTGACCAACAAGTACAATAGCACTAATACATCATCATATGGATGTGCATGGTACCAGTAAAAGTAACAAAAACATTTATAGGCTAATAATATTAATAAACTCTGTGCTGTGTAAAAGGTTTCTTTCAAAGGCCGGGGAGATTTTTAAATGAAGACTTATTTTTGAAGCCATGCACTCTCCTGCTTCAGTGTAACTCGCTGAGTCACCATCAACATCTGCAGTGTCCAGTCAGGATATTTCTAAATGTTACTGTATTATATTATTGGCCTAAATACAGCCTTTAATTTCCTGGTCCCATGTCACACCCACACTGCAGCGCTGACTTGATCTACAGCCAGATATTATTTTGACTGGTGGGTCAGAAGTGGTTGGGAAGTGGTTGGGAAAGCCTCAGTGCTTCAGCAAAGCCTCATTTCCTCATCACCATTTATTCCACATCTTTCCTGGAGGACCTTTCAACAATGCCAGAGAATTTGCCTGAACTCGTTCTACTAGTTTGGAGTTTGCCAAACTAGTAGACTAGTAAACTTGCAGAAATGAAAGTTGGATTGAACATGTCTTATGGCTGTTCTTCGTTACGATGCTGAGTCTGGGACCCAAATAATATGAAAACGATTAAGGAAATGTCTTACAATTTAAAAAAATTATAATGATAAACTTTCTCTTTGAGTGAAACAGGAAATCTGGCATTACTAGAAAACATTCACTAAGTGTTTCATTTGAGAAAAGCGATTGTAATTTTTTTATGAACATCCACGGTATTTTCTCCTCCCTACATGTGCTGATCTCAGTGTCGTCTTAATTCTATTCCTGATGCATCTGCAACAAAGTGTCCCATGTTTCAAACAAAGAGTTCCCCTCCTAATCTGTCTTCTCAGCTAACATGGTTGTAGGTCGGTGCATGTACACGTCATAACTGTGTTAGAAATAACCCAGTAAGCTCATATTCCAGTTATGAGAAACTGGATAAGATGCCCGGCTTAAAGAGGTTACTGTGGCAAGGAAACATCTCGCTGCTTTCCTTTTTAGCATAACACAAAGAGTGGAGCCAGTGACAAGCATTCCATAGGCTATTTTCTTTTATTATTTTCATTTTCCCATGTGAACATATGTCGTTTTTTTTTATTGCGGTGTTAAGCTTGAACACTGTTTGTTTCTGTTGCAAGTCGATTTCCTCCTTCCATTGATTTGCACTGTGTTTTGGCCCCTGTGCCCACCCTTTGTTGCTTCCATCTCTTTTACCTGTTACCTAGTTTTTTTTTTTTCTGTACAAAAGCAACAGTTTATCAACCTTCTGTTTGACCTTTCCTCTGCACATGGTGTCACTTGTGCAACTACAATGTAAGGGAACCTGAAAGTCACTGAGGAGTATGGAGGGCGATTAATGCCACTGAGGAGGAGCCCTAGCATGTGCAGTGCGATTGATGCTGACAAATACGTTTAAATAATAAATTTAATAGGATGCATGTTTACTTGTATTTGGGGTGACGTAATGCATGTGGTCTCAAATGGGTGTAAACTGGATACGACAAGGGGTGGCACTCTCCATAACTAAGCTTAGTGGCAGAATAAGTAGGATTTGCGTCGGAGATTTTCATAGCTTCCTATTGGATGTTGTGTTGCGAGTCTGGCACTTTGGCCACAGAATTAGAAAGAAGCAGAAACTGACCTGCTTGAGTGTAACTACTGGCTTGCTGGTGGAATTTGACTTTGTTTCTCAGTTTTCTTCTCTCTTTTGTTTTCCACACACCACGTCTATGTGCAGAAGCTTTTTAAGTGTCCATATTATTCTACCACAGTGCCTAAACTCTCAGGCTCTACAGCGACTGTCCAGGAGCCCAAAGGAATCTTGTAAAATAGAATCAAATCTAACTGATGATAAGAAGGTTACACAGTAGCACTTTTACAAACATCAGCCCTGATGTATTCAGAACAAAGAACAAAGAAAGTCCCACCTGGGAGCACTCAGGAGTGATGGAGCAATGTCCACGTTGATAGTTAGATGATAAAAGCCTATGTCTAATTATTGATCACACTGACCAAATAAACTATCATGACAGTCATTGTTCTTTGCTACATATGATCTCAACAAATGCACTCAATCTAACTAGCGCAGTTGCTGTTATAATGTGTGGAAATCTTAGAGGATACGCTGCTTTGTGGGCAAAAGCTCACCTGAAAATGTTACTGTCTCAGAGCAACATTCAGTGTATATGGATACGGTGGAATGTGACTGAGGTGGGAACTCCAAATGCAATGCTGTTGCATCTCTTGCAGGTGTGACCACGAGATCAAAGCATTCACAGTGTGCGCAAGTGTTTGGAAAAGCATAAATATGAATGTTGGGAAATGCCAAGGATATTGAGAACTATGCTGTTTTGGTGTACAATATTTTTTAGTCATGGTGAAACATATCTGATTTAACTGTAAGTAACTCTAACAATAAAGTTCTTGAAATTTTGACATCAGTTAAACCACTAGCTACTAGTTACTGACTTACTGATTAGATCAAGGGTATCAGTCTGTGTGGCTAATGTTAGTGAACTACTGACCACAATTAATGCGGAGCGTGGAGATGCTCTCCACCGCTCGACTGGCATTAGCCTGCCAGTGTTTTTAGCCGCCCTTACATTGGCGTGTTAACATCAAAAATGCATTTTCTTGTGTTGATAAATACATTTTTGGGAGTCACTGTTTAAAGCAACCAGACGTGTTCATCACTTTTAAGCATTCCCTGTAAACACTTCCGCTGTCATTTGGTGTGATTGCAGCGTGTTTTCTAAGTACAGCATGTTCTATATTGTGTTGTGTTGTCTACATTTGCAGTGCATGTGTTGTCAAATTCATGCGGATGTTTTATTTACTTGCTTGTTTGTCACCTTGCATGTCTTTTCCTCAGCTGCAGTGTGCTGAGCTCTCAGGGCCCCCACAGTTCTCTCAGTTGTTGAAACAGCACCCACCATTCTAATGAAGTGGAAACCTTAATCGCCCCTCACAAAAAGTGTTCCTCCCTCTAGGTGGCATTAATTAGTCCTCAGGAAGCTTATCTTCCTGCTTCTCTCTGGAATTAACCACTCCCCACAGAAACACCCCCCCAACCTCCGCGGCATTAATCACCCCTCATACATGAATGGCAGTGCGCAGCGCAACATCTTGCGCAACGGAGGGCAGGGCTGTGCTTGTCCACACACATTCCCAGCTCAGCGCAGCGCGGAGCGGAGCGGAGCGGCCATTCATTCAGCCCTTGCTGGAGCTGCAGCATTCAGTCCTCCTGTAGCCCTCGGAGAGCAGCGATGTTTTCCTGCAGAGCGGCCTGGCAAAGGTGTGGGCCTTTGGCGAGGAAAGCAGCCTACAGGTTGCCCAGGGATGGTGAGTTTCACCTTCAAACAAACCCCAAAAAATAAATGTAACATTGTTGTACTATTTGCCATCATCTCAGGATCGTAATGTGGTGTCCTCTCCTTGGTGATCGCTTGTCATTTGTCACGCTCGGTGCGTAATTGGTAGAATAGAACATTGTGTCCCCACGTGGCTCTGCCCGCATAGCTGCATCCCCAGGCTGGACCCAGTGAAGGCGAGTGAAGGTCAAATGGCTTTCTTTGGTGGTAGCGATGCCCAAAAAACACCTTCTGCGTTGCATTTTTGCCTTTGTGACTCTACTGGTTTGACATGTCACACAGGAGACTACATTTACTCCTCACACAGAAATGACGTACTTGTGAGGCCTGCAACATTTCATAACACAACACACTGCTGGATCCTCTGAGTATTATGCAAAGCAGCAGCCGGATCACTATAATCTCCACTACAGCGGTTTTCACCGGCTCATCCTGCACTAAAGAAATACTGTAACAATGTTGATGTCACATTTAAGGCCAGTGTAACTCGTGTCAAGTTATTCACGCCAGGCCACACAGCCCATTTCCTCCCGCAGGCCTGTACATCTTTAACTAGGTAGGTTTTTAAGGGGTTAGTATGTGTGACCTTCATTGGACCACAGCTAGCGTGGAAACATGGTTGCCGTCACGTGATGAGCGCGTGGGATGGTGGTCCCAGTGTTAAAACACCATCAGCTATCGGCACGCGACGCACGTCCAATAGTGCTTTTCCACGAACCGGTTGGGACCTGCAGCTTCCCTGTTCATCTTTGATAATAATGTTACATCACCACGGGGAATACACACGAACACACTGCTGCTCGGTTTGTGAAGGATCAGACCTGTGCAGCTGATGTAGGAGGGGTGTGTGCTGCTTTTGTCCCTTTTCCCTTCACTGCTGCCAGCTACACTTTTCAATTGTCATGAGTCCTATTTGGCATCAGCTAGATGATACACCCGGTGTTGTTCAGGCAGGATCAAAAGTCAGGAAAAGGCAGGATATCGGCCCACAAGCAGCGGAATTTGCCACCTGGTGTCTGAACTCTACTGTAACAGTCATTAAGACCATGTTCCATCACTTTATTGATCACCCTATTAGCAAATTCTTTCCCTTCTTTGATTTTGGTATTGCTTATGATGGAGTATTTCCAGCAGGTATCTCCAGCTCCTGTTATAATCAGGCTAGAGTGTTTTTTCTGTCTGCCAGGCACCACTGGGGGCCCTGTAGGCCATTACATAACCTGCTGTGTGTCCAGCACTGCATCCGTGATGAGTGAAATATGCCCTACCTTGGACAAGGGCTGCACGATATGCACAAAATGTCATACATTGATATTTATACTAAACATCCCAGTAGCAATATACAATGTGACTGTGGGTTCACACTTATTTTAAATGTGAAGTGTTGCACCAGTGACAGTAAAGTATTCTTCATAAAAAGGCATAATTACGCCAAATGGATGTTGGAAATGCAGTTACTTCATTCAAGTATTTTATTGATCAGAGCAGACCAATCACTGTCTTATGTGGCTTTAAAATAAATTTTGAAATTAAAATCAAACATTTTGCACCAACCTATGCTTCGACACAAGGCTTGAGCAATATTTTGAGTGTTAAAGCTGTAAAAACTGAGCAGCTTTGGAAAAAATACAATGGCATAATACATACTTGAAATGCAGGTACTTCATTGAAGTATTTTATTGATCAAAACAGACCAATCATTGTCTTAGACTAATACAAAATTTGATATCTTCCATATTGTGTCTTTTTGAGATAGCTATTACTATCTGGCATGCTCATATCTAGATAACAGTGTATTGCTCAGTCCTACCCTGGACTGTGGATGGCCGCTTTCCTCCGCTCTTGACGATCGGTGGTCCCACTTAACCAGATGAGGGTATCATGGGCTAATCCTGTCACATCCTGACCCGTGTCCCCTCCACTTGCCATGATTTTCACTTCATCCTCCAACTCATAGCACGGACCAGAGCCGATTAGTCAGTAGAAATAACACAGGAGGGTGTCTTGTGAGAGGACTGCACAGTGGATTAGTTGCTGAGAATATGAAGGGTTAACACCGGATATGACAACTTTGCTAATCACATCAGCAAAGAGAAACTGGAATTTCTACAAGAAGCACAGGAGGGAATAATTAATTAGACACTGTTTGCTGAATGACACACTCATTATAATAGTAATGGCTTTTTCCATGTACAAGAATCTTAACAGGTATATTCCATAGCAGTGGGACTCACCAGAGCCCCCACATATTTGTATTGCAATTTTAAACATTTTACAATATGCTGAGTGTTGAGATATATTGCAGTTTATTAGCTTTCTACAACTGCAAATTATGTCCCCAAGGGAAAATGTTGTCAACATCTGTTTTATCTAAGAAGATAACGTTTTCACTATGGCTTGTTTTCTTTTTTTTATGTATATAAGGCAATGTATTATTGTAAATGCTCAATAAAACTTGGTAGAAAAAGCGACATGCAACCATTTTTGCCAAGCTGGCCAAGAATAGCCTACTGTGTTGTCCTAACTGACTGGGTGACCCTCCCCCGAGAATCCCAAAAATTCTTCTGATGCAGCAGGGGCAGCCTATCTAAACTAGGCTTGCCCACACTTGCTTTTCAGTGGACAATTAATGAATGTTTTTCACATTTTTCATGTTTTTCAAGTTTTTCAAGAAAAAGACATAGCCTAATAGTTTTTGAGATACCTAAAACGATGGCCCTGTTAGACCGTGTTGAAGGCTATCAAAAAGCTAGCTGTGACCGAGAGGTTGTGCTATGTACGGCTATAAATACATAAAATGCCATCTGTAGAGACAGATATATAGACATAGATAGGTATATATAGAGATAGATAGAAAGCAAGTCATTGTGAATTTTTGTTAGGAAGGAGATCCTTTAATTTGTAATGTTTTAATAATCATCAGGTCCTTCTAAAAAGCTGCTTCATACAGTTTATTGACTGCATCAACAAAGGGGCCCAGGCTTGACCGCTTCAGTGTATTTTTTTGAATGCACTGTTTATAATTGATTGCACGTTTTACAGTTAAAGTCAGACCTGGCTGTTGGTCTCTGAAACGGACTGTTTTCAGCTGCTGTTTTGGGGTAGAAGTGCAGTTAGTAAGCATTTTTGTGTGTGTTTTATAGTGAAAGCTGATGTCATGGGATTAGTATCCCTGACTCTGGTCCAAGTCTTGCTGTAGTAAAGCATGCTTGGCTGCAGTCCCAGGGGTGTGTTGCACTGGTCTGCAGTCATCAGCGGAGAAAATTCCATGCTGAATTAAGCATAAAAAAATTTGCTTTATCAAATGACACAACAATACATATACACTCATCAGCTGTTATCTGAAGTTGCAGCGACAAATTGGACAAAGCTGATTATTATGCATTTAAAAGTCTTTACGCCACATTTTAAAATGGTAGGCATGCAGCGCCAAAACGGCTGAGACGGACCTTCTCTTTCCTCGGGAGGGGAGGAGAGTGTGTCAGCTTGCAGGTCTCAGGTGCTGACAGGCGTATTTTTGGCCATCTAAGTCTATTGTGCCCAATCCAATCAGAGAGGGAGGCATCGCCAGCCAGCAAGAGCGTCTTAGGGCGCTTTCTGACCAATCCCTCTCACTTAGGAGAGGAAGCTTAAGGCTTTGTGCAGAACATTATCCCTATCCTGCAGGATCTTTTTAAAGCCACCAGGGTCTATCTAGGGTCATTTACAGTGGGTAGTGGAGGAGATATGGGGAAGTTCTTTCAATCAAGGGTTGGTTTTGATTCATATGTCCTCCAGCTGCTCCTGCCCCATCACTCCAGTGTCAAAGTGTTATCAGAGAACAAGCCCTCCTTCACCTCCCAGAACTTTTTCCTAGTTTACTCGCAGGTTACGGTAGAAGATGAGATTAATAAGGGATGGACTTAAGAAATTCTTACCAGATTTATCAGTAACCGATGACAGGTTTGAAGAAAATCTAACAGGTGACCTTTGACCCTTTTGTAGGTTTGCAGCGGCGGCAAATGTCGTCAGTTCCTGGCGGGTCTGGGGAGAACATTGTCTATGCCTTGCTGTGTGGCGGAGCCTTCGTCGGTGCTGTCACATATGTAAGTTCTTTCTGTTTAGGATCTCAGATGAAAACTAACTCGCTATATGCATGCCGACTTGCCAAATTAAGCAATTAAACCATCAATATAGCTCACCACGGCAACTTGCACAGTGTTATTACTGACATAGGCTGTGTGAGACATACAGTGGGAATGTTGTATTCTCAACAGTTCAGCTGACTTACGGCAACAAAGTCCAACAAACAATATGTGAAACCAAACTAAAACCATGCAATGTTAGTAATGAAAGCAGAATTTCTCTGCTAGATAAACACTGCCCCCAAGCAATTTGAGCTGCAAAAAAGTACGAAATGGAAAAATCAATCTACCAGTGCCATCAGCTGGTCTATAACAAGTGCTACCACAGGCATTACAGACATGACATTTAAACATGGACCTCATAAAAGTACTGAAGGATTCTATACCTCAGCACATGGACATACAGGGCTTTCTTGCAAATATATAGATGCTGCATGTTTTGAACAAGAATTTCCATTTGAACCTAACAGTTACACACAAGTCTTACTTGTATCTGGCAAAGTAACTGAAAATTGAACATTTTAAGTTTGATGGGCCTCAGAATTGACGTTCATCCGGTAATGTTCTAAGGAATGAGAAGGAAATGGCTCTGATTTTTGACTTAAGGAAACTGCATTCTCCGTTGTCCACAGGCGTACAGCACTGTGACCACAGACCATGCCCGGTTCAATGAGCGTGTTGCAGAAATCAAGGCCAGACCCAAGACAGAGTGGGTGCCCAAACCATGGCCACCCAAGAGTAAGTCCAGACTGCGAGCTTCCTCCGCCCTCATCCTCACCTGCCACTTGGGTTTCTCATCCACTCCACTGTATTAAGCTAAGACTGTGACGATTGGAGAGCACACCCCCTCAACCAGTTTGCTCATTGTAACATCAAAGACAAAACAATCCCAGACTTTGTTCCCTGATAAAAGCCATAAAATGCTCCGTTCTTCGTATATTTTGGGCTCCTTCAGCGGTTATTATCATTGATCTACAGGCTTTGTTTGCAGTTTCTGGGAAGTGGAGTCCGCTAAAAGCCTTTTCATGTACTTCACTGATGAAAGAATGGACAGCAAAGGGGATCAAAGTTCGGAATTGTCTAGTCAAAAGAATATACCATGCATCTGGGAGGGTCTCAGTGGTCAGTTTCCCGTATGAAGTGATAATGTCCATGAGTATGTCGACTATGTTGAGTGATAACAGGCTCCATGTAACACTTAGGCCACAAGCATTATCCAAAGTAAACTTACCTTTTGGTGATGAAACCTGGACTGTACATTCATACATTTTAAAGTGAAATATAATTAATCTGATACATCTAGGTATCGTGAGGTTATTTTCATAACTGAAAGAAAGCAAAATTGTGTAATTAGATGCTTCCATAGCAAAACATCTCACAAAATAAGTTTTAGCGCATAAATGAACACCTATTTTTCTGAGGAAACTGAATTACTCTTTTCTTATGTTTCTAATTGAATTGGAAAGTAGATCCAGCAGGTAGTGTATGCAGGAAATTTCCACATAGCCTTGCATCAATGGCCTGCTTGTACTTTCATCAATAATTGTATTTCACAAAACAGAAAGGGCAGTGGAATTTACTTTTTTTTTTTTTTTTTGGCATAATTCATTTTGTTTGCGTTTGGTTATCCAGAGGGAGTTTTTTGGGACCAGGTTTGTTGCTATGGAGGTGAATGTAGAGATAGAAATCCAGTATTGTGGATTAGCAGTGCAGGCGAGCACAGATGAGGATATTTCACCACCATGTGGACTCATAATGTCCAAGTTCAATTTTGCTTTGAGTGTTAGCATGGAGCGTGCTATTACTAAATATAATGTAAGGTATTCCAAAGTTTTAGCATGGAGTCAGGGCTAGTAACCTACAGGGGACATGTGGATGAATTTAGTGTCTGTTTCATCATTTACACTAAGTTAACTGAAGAGATAATCTACCAAAAATGTGGTGCATTCCGTCTAATACAGACAACCCAAACACAGGCCTTGTTTAGTCGGGCGGTTCTGCCCCACCCTGAGCAGAGAGATTTAGGTGATCCAAGCAAAGGATTGCGGGACAGGCCCGGATTATCCTCTGCTTATTTCAGTGCCAGGGCAACGCCACCGGCTGACCACGCAAACACAAAGAGGCATGTTAAACGGTCAGCCTGCTCAGTTTGTCTTTGTCTGCTTGTAGAGTGGACCTCCTGCTGATTTCTCCCTGAGCATCTCTCATCCTGTCAGTATTTATAACATGGTCTCAGACAGGTTCAGCAGTACAGGTCAGCTCAGTAGAGGTGAATTCTTAATCCCAGCAGCCAGAGTCATTCAAACCTTCAGCGAGAGCTTCCGGTCACTTTCCAGCTCTGAAGACTAGTGTTTCACTAATATATCGGTCTCAGGAATCAACATATTGATTTTTCTGGACAATATGATACTAGCAATCAAGTACACAGATGACCAATATTTCAGGCCAATATTTATTTGCAGTCAGTTTGTAAATTGCAGTGTCAAAACTTGCAGCATTACAAACATCAACACAAGCCTTGCTTTGAATTAACAAATATTTAATCAACATTATTATATAACAAAAAAAATGAAAAAAATCCAGAAAATTTGTAATAAACTAAACAGAACAGCAAAAAATTACAAAAAGATTATAGTTAAAAATCTATATTTCAATGTTAGATTAATGATGCTGGACTGATATCTGATGTCTTGTGTTTAAATGTTAAAAGGCATATTAAAGGCCTCTACATGCAGGGATTGTAACCCCTCTGTCCTTAAGGCAGGTTGAGGTCACCATGCTACAACTTAGTGTTCTTGTCTTTCTCTGAAACCAAATTAAATACACATCCAGTGAAACACATTTATTAGCTGTAATATTTCACTGGGTTTCAGCGGAGGCGTGTGGTCTAGGTTAGAGTGTGGATCGGGCTGTGTATTTTTGTCCGAACCCGACCCGAGTCTGCGAGCATAGTAACCGAGCCCGACTCGAACCTGACAGGAATTCTTTTTTTGTATCTGAACCCGACCTGAGCCCCAGATTTTGCTTGTCTTCCATCACTGGGTTACATTTACTGCCTGAAATAGCCTACGTGTTGCCTTCACCTTGCCTTCACCTAAACTCCATTCTATACACAAAGTACAGTAGGTCCATAATTTTTTATTTATTTTACAGTAGCTTCACTAAAGTAATGCTGACGTGACCGAACCCGACCCAAACCTGAACATATTCTCGAAATTTTTGTCTAGTCTAATCTAGATGCTGTTTTTAAACACTCTTTCACCCTGGCGAGAATAAAGCTCTGAAGAAAACGGTATTAAAAGTAGTGGATGTCTGCACAAAATATTGTGCATTGACAGCCTCAGTTCAAACACACACAATGGTTTCTCCTTATGCAGGATTTCTCCGTCCCCACAAGCCAGACTCCCTTTCCTCTTAGTACAAACTCCCTCTGGCCCAGCACGAGCCACTGTTTATACTCTGTTCCAATATTATGTCAGTGCGATCAGGGTTATTTATTATCCCTGGCTGAAGGGGCTCTTACTGGGACAGTTGGACCGTAGAGACACAGATAAGAATAATTATAGAAACTTTTTTTCCCTCCTACTTGGCTAGGAAGTTTGTTTTGGCACGCTTGAGTGGAGCCTTCCAGCAGGGTGTTTAGTTAGTTCGCTGATAGCACTGACAGCAGCAGCACCATTGTGTGCAGTCACACGTGCATGGGAGCAGATATTTCTACAGCGTAAACATACTTGGCTTATGCACAGTCACCATCACTATCAAGATGACGATGACCCATTTCAAGTTTTTTTTTTTTTTTTTTTTGGCACAAATTTGGCACAATTCAGCTTCAGGGCTGAAAAACCCTGGAAATTAAAATCGAAAGTTTTGGTGCTGGTGATGGGCTGTCAAATTAAATCCTCTTTGCTATAAATACTTGGGCATTTTAGAGAAACTAAATGCAGAATTTGCTCATCTATGTATTTATCTATATATGGTATATGTCTAAATTTGGTGTATATATTGTATTTTTTTACATAAGCTCAGTTTATATTTCTGTAGGATTATTGCACATAATGCACACTTTTTTTTTTTTTTTTTTTACAAATTTCTGAATACATGTTTTTATTTCTTATTTCGTTTTCTGTTTCTTATAATTTCACTTATGCTTGTGATATATTCTTGAGAATTAGAGCAAATGGAGCTGACCCAGTTTCCCCTCAGGGATCAATAAAGTATTATCCAATTCTATAAAAGCAAATGCCAACATGTAATGCAGAGAATAATTTAATCTAAAACTAAATTTAAACATTTAAAATCGAAATATAAACTAAAAATCTGCTTTCATTCAATATAGAAATGTCAAACAGCATCGTTTTAGAAACAGTGATACCCAGCCTTTATTTTATTTTTATTTATTTATTTTTTTTTAACATATCCACACATCATTATTGCATGCTCTTCAGTGGAGACAGCAGTGCTATACGATGCGGCCTGTCTCTGTGGAAACCTGTGACACTGTGCTTTGTCTGTGTTTGCAGGCAGGGATGAGGAAGAAGAGGGTGAGTTTTTGTCGTAACTAATGATATTTGTTTTATTCATAATCACTGCCTGCAAGCTTTCTATGAAACTGCTCACTGAAGCTCTAATCTGGGCTCAGTTAAAGTGTTGGCATGGGCTTGACTCTGATTCTCACCGACCTCACTGTTATTATTCTCACGTTATTTTTTTGCTATGGAAGCTCATAATCGCACTAATCACTCTAATCACAGTTCTCTGCGGTGCTTCTCACTTAACCAGAACCTACTGCCACTTCTGCTTCTACGAATTCACAGCTAACAGCGGAGGGGAAAGTAACAGATTCATGAAATAAGGGATTTTTGCCAAATTTTAATAGCAAAATGAAACTTGAATAAAAAGTTAGTAACAGTAATAACAAGCAACAATATCAATGAGAATATAGCAAACAGGAGGCTCTAAACATAACGCAATCAATAATTACAACACATGTTATGTAAAAAACATAGACAGTGATGAAACAGAGGACCAAGAGCAGGTATGCAGGGTGAGGAACTGAGAAGTAGTAGAAGTAAATGATTATGTGCAATATGATAATGATAAAAAAAAAAAAGAATGCAGCATGAAAATAAACAATATACAATTGGGGAAAACATCTGCATCATATTTCTATGTGCATCATATTTCGGATGGTCAACAGAATGCACAGGGAATGCCGAGGTGCACAGGCAGCCTTGCTTTGTAAAAATGCAGATGTATCACTAAGTATATTCACTTGTAAATGTAATGGCTTTGTGTCGACCAGAAGATGTAGTCATTTGTCCAAGAATCTGCTGCTGAATCCTCGTTGTTGAGTCCCAGCAGCGCTCTCTGGCCCCTGTTGGCTTGTGATGATTAAGAGGGTGGTGTGTTTTGATTAATAGCTGAGTGAGTAATCTGCTTTTCCTCACTTTCTCATGATGAGGTTAGCAGAGCTCTGTGCAGCATCCACAGTCAAGTGCAGCAGAGGAGAGCTGAGAGTCATCAGCATGATTTTTAATTTTATTAAGGAGGACTGTGCGGCTCGGGCTGACACAGGGATGTCGCCTGCCAAAAAAAGTGGAATAAGCATGTAGTTTGACGGTTGAGTCTACATGGCTCTCATCACTGGACTAACTTGCTGATAGATTACATGATTATTTGACATTTTTACAGTTGAGTCTTAAGCGTCCTCACTCACTCAAGTCGACCTTTGACAGTTTTACATAGTGTACCTTTAAAAAATCTCTTTTGATTGAGTATGTTTTAGGAACCTAATCTTGATCAACTTTGGTGTATTGGTATTAAACCATTACTAGAATTGGTGTATTTAAGGTATAAAGCAAAAAATGGATGTTGTCAACAAATGGCACACCTGACACTAGTGCATATTAAAACTTTAAGAATAAAATAATGAAATATGTGATTAACAGCATGCAGGGTGTGGAGAGTAACAGCAGTAAGGTATAATGAGATAGGTATTCATGAAATACTCTGTACAATGTAAGAAAATACCAAAATGATTAATTATATACAACACTACTACATAAACAACCCAACGTTTACATTGAACATTTGTGCCTCCCAACAATAAACTAACTTCAGGCTGCAGTGGGTTCAGATGTGTTCTAATCCCATGTGCAAAGCTAATCATTCTTGGTTTAGTCAAAGTTTCATACTGCATTTCATCATACTCATCCACATTTGTAGATCTGGTATGGAGCAGTGCCACTTTGGGAACTGATACACATCATGACATATCCTATTTTTAAAGGGACAGTCCACCCATTTTGAAAAACTGATTATTTCACCTAGCTGATTTATTTATTTATTTATTTGAGTCAGTGCTTTTATACCATTTTAGCCTGTAAAAATTCTGATACACATCAAACTCAAACTTTATTTAGTTACCATTTTGAGTTGACTAAGGCAGTTATTTTTCAGACTGTTAGCCTGGGGGAAGTCCACCTCAATGGCAGGAGGCTAACAGTTAGCATTTGAAGCGTCCAACCAGTATCCAGCACTCAGTAACAATGAGAGGAAGATAGCACCACTACTGTCCTACAGAACAGCTAGGGGGGAGTGAGATAATATCATGTTTTCTAAATGGGTGAACTATCCCTTTTATATGACCTTAGCTATACTTGGAATTTCAATACAGTTTTGACAAACTTGTGCCCTTCCTGTGTGACCTCAGTCTCACCTCTCCTAATTTTACCCTACTGGCTGAAAGACCTGTCTGTCAAAATGGGGCCACCCTTGATACATCCCTAAAACCTCATAATCCCTCTTCTCTTTCCCTTCACTTTTCTCTGCCTTCCTCCAGTTTCATTAAAAAAAAAAAATCAACAATAGTTCCCTATCCTGAATAGAAACAACAGTTCTACATTTACTACCAAACTCAATCAGTTCCAAATGGACATGTGTGCTCCCAGGGCGACCCAGCGTTGGCTCGATCATAATCTCCCAGTAACCAAGGCTTCCTGTCAGAGCGCTCGCCATTGACCTCACCAGTGCATCTCGCTGTAGCAGCCCATTTCCATTTGTTGCAAATTCTCCCACATAGCCTTTTGTGTTCCATTTTGGATTAACAGTGATAATATTAATGTGTAACTGTAACTTCTTTTTGGTTTAAAAAAAAAAAATACAACTAACTCTTTGTATCTTTACTCTTTTCAGTGTAATGCTAAAGCTAAGGTCCTCTGAGGCCGCTCGGATACTCGTCATAGAACTGGACTTGGATGTGCACTGGAGAACAAAATGTCCCCCTCTCCTCCTTTCCTCCTCTCCTGTACTGCTAAGAAAGTCACATTACCACACAACCAAAAACCTCTGGACATCCCGGTGCTGGATATCGATCTGCTCTTTTATTTTCCTTAGTTCCACTGTGTTTAACTGGCCCCTTGGTGCTACCACAAGTGCTAACCAATAAATCTGAAGAGGACACATGGACTTCCACATAGAACACTTGCATTCATAATTTTTACAGTTTTTTTCCTGCTGGATTACATCATTTCTTCAGTAGCTGTCTAGTTTTGAAATAAATATTAAAGGAATATTCAAGTTTTTGGTGGAGATTGCCCCGTTGGTCAACTTAGCTGTCAAATGAATATGCCAACGTCTTCTATGCTAGCATATTAGCATCTATCATGCGAAGTGAAAGTAGGCCACTAGCATTATTCAAAGTATCAGTGATAAGTAATTATACATTTTTGAAGTTCACCCATCAATCTCACAAATAACAATGTCTGGCTGTATGCTGCTTTCCATTGTACTTGGAAGTTGGAAAAACCGTTGGAGTCGGGAAAGAACACTGAACAATTAACAAAAATCCTTTTGCATCAAATTTCCATGATAAAATTTGATATTGTAGGTTTTAGTTGGCAGTTTGCTGATGATTTTTGCTCAACATTTCTACACAGAAGTTGTTGCTATGCTAGCCAACTCACTAGTTAGCAGGGTTGCCAGGTGTGTGAGACAAAAGCAGCCAAACAGCAACTCAAAACCAGCCCAAAACCCAAAAATCAGCCCAATACCAGAACTCAAAATATGCCCATAAAAATCCATATATGTTGCTTTTAAAGTCCAACAGCATTGCTATAATTGCAAAATGCACTATAATATCTATAAAATAATACCATACATTAAAGGCAATTTCCCGAAACAGTTCTTTCACCTATTTAATTTACAGTATATCAGAACTTACAATATAATATGGGATACCTTACTTCAGCTGAGTGGTGCTGATGATGTGATTGGTCATGTGCTGAGTGGCCTCACAAAGCATAGGCATATTATTTGTCTGTGGAGCATGTGACATATGTGGATAGTTTATATGCTGATCTGGCCCGGAGTCAGTTTGACAGGATTTGGGTATAAACATTGGTCATTCAAAATATGAATCTTTATTCATGTCTGCCCAAGCCCAACCCGCAGACAAAATTTGTTACGCGCGGCAACACTTAAAAAGTAGCCCAATTTGGCGGAAAAAAACGCGGACTTGGCAACCCTGCTAGTTAGCCTACTTGTCAAACAAACATTGACGTTGGCTTGGTGTGTGCCTCCATGTTTTTTCTCCACTGGAACACATTTACATCGTAAAATACCGACTGGGAACTTTCCAACTTTGAAGTGCATTGCAAAAGCAGCGGCCGCCTCCTGTTGACTACCATCAATGGAAGGAGGAAATGTAATGTTAGCCCTGCTAGTTCAAAACTGTATGCTATTTTATAGCCATTTTAGAAATGAAAAAATATATATATATAACTTCCTAGTTTTCATTTTCTGACTTTTTTTTTTAGAGGAGTTATTCAACACATTGTATGCTAAAGCTTTGGCATACTACTGTATTAACTCAGTGATACGCACCAAAGTCAAAGTTGACCAACAGAACCTTCTGGCTTCAACTGTAATGGATAAATGTGTAACAAACAGCAGGACGATGTCATGGTTTAACATTAAAGACGCACAACCAACTGGCTGCCTCAGCGTCTCTTTCACTGTCAGACTTGCAGAGTTCCAGATAACTGCTAGCTTGTAATTGAATGGTAAGACCCGAGGTATTTAACCTCCACCCCCCTCCTCCCTACACTTTTACCTGCACTCCTGTCCCTACCTTTTGTTTTCTCCACCTTCTTGTCTTCGTCTCCTTCCTCCTTTTTCGTTGTTTCTTTGTTTTGGCCGTTGCATGCCGTGGTGTAGTGGATGTGCTGCTGAGGTTTTTGCAGGTGGATTATTCGCAGGGAACGGTAAGGTCCGGAGTGGCATGGCTGTTACTGGTGCTTTTGTGTTCTGGATAAGCGTGCAGGACAGCAAGAAGATAGACAATCAATGAGCCTGTTGGAAAATATATCAACAGCCGTGTTTCCATCCAACTGCCAAGCAAATTTTACAAAAAGTTTTGGAATGTCGCAGAAGAAATGTAAAATTCTGGGTTTTGTCAGCCTGGCTGGGTGGAAGGGAGCAGACTCCAAATATAAAGTCACAAGAACAATAGAAAGAGTCCTGGAAGGATTATGTTATACGGTCAGGCACGTTATTGCTCTTTATTGCCTGAAAATCATTATGTACCAGCTGTTGGTCATACCACCGTGATTGTCATTTAATTATGACACAAGGCATTACAAGTTTGTTTTGGAAAAATCAAAACTGCTTTTGCTTGGAGCTAGGGCTGGGTGAGATCTATCTTATTGGTATCATGATATGAAATTAGATATCATCTGGGATGTCTTTTCAGTCTTTTCCTAGTCTCCTAGGCTGCCTTATAGAAAAGAAGCACAATTTTCTGAACTTATTTGATTGTTCTAGCAGTTTTATTATTTCGGTCATAGCATCCACAAATCTTATGAAAGTACCAACAGTCATCCATCCCTACAGTACCATCACGATATTGATATCAGGGTATTTGGTCCATGATATCATTATATTTGATTTTATCCATATTGCCCAGCCCCGTTTGGAGCATGTACAAAAACTTTTATGCAACATTGCCAAAAGTTGTACTGTAATCAGAACTGACAAAAAAACCTTGGATGGAAACCTGGCTGGCGATTATTTAGTGGTATTCAAAATCTGAATTAATCTGATTTTCCTTGGCTCAGAAATTGATTTTTGACCTGATGTTGCGATCCAACAGCATGTGTTGAGGTAGAATACTATATCACCCGTAGTGGAAGAATGTGGCTTTGGAGCAGAGTGGTCATTGAGTGAGCTTCACTACACTGTAAGCTGCTTCTTAGAAGAATGCGTGAGTTTTTAATCTAGCCAGTTCCCTCACTGACATTCTCTCTTCTTGGTTCTTGTGTTACAGGTGGAGAGGAGGAGGAGGCAGCGGCCGAGGAGGCTGCTGGAGAGGAGGCTTCTGGAGAGGAGGCCGCTGCAGAGGAGGCTTCTGGAGAGGAGGCTGAGGCCGTCGTGGAGGCTGAAGCTGTTGCGGAAGAAACTGAATCAGCCGCCGAGGCAGAGGCAGAGACTGTGGTTGAGGCTGTTGCCGAGGCAGTTGCCGAGGCTGCCGAGGTCGTTGCTGAGGCCGCAGAGGGCGTCGCTGAGGCCGCACAGGAAGTGGAGGCAGTAGCGGAGGAAGTGGTCCAAGTGGCTGAAGCTGTAGAGGAGGCCGCCCA
This sequence comes from Myripristis murdjan, assembly GCF_902150065.1. Classification (NCBI taxonomy): domain Eukaryota; kingdom Metazoa; phylum Chordata; class Actinopteri; order Holocentriformes; family Holocentridae; genus Myripristis; species Myripristis murdjan. Next base: position 30,982,965 of record NC_043989.1, read on the forward strand.
GGCTGTCGCAGAACCGCCCGCCGCTGCCGAGGAGCCCGAAAGCAACGGTACGACTCCTCCATCTGAGGAGGAGGCAGCTGCCTCCGAGGCCTGAGGTTCCGCACATTCACCACAGGGAGACACACACACACACGCACACACACTTGCCTGTCTCTAAACTAGTTACCTCTCTTACCCCTGCCACAACACTGGAAACAGTTTAACTGGTAACTTACAGTCACTGTCAGTAAAGCCACTAGAGGTTAGCTGCTCCTTCTCAGGTGTCAGGGTTCAGCTTTCAAAGATCATTCTGTTGTCTCTTAAATGTATATTTTCTCTTTATTTATTGGAGTGGGTGTAAAGGGCAGGACTGTGTGCATATTATGTGTTGTGAGAAGGGAGAAGACAGAGTAGATTATTCTGTTATTTTTTTCCCCCTTTCTCCAAAGGATGACTTTGAGGTTTTTCTGGTGTAACATATGCAATGTCTATATTGTATTTGACATTTTGAGGTCTCTGCTGGGTGTGTACAGATTACTCTGTGGCCTTTAGATGTTAAAAGCACTACACAAATCACACCAGAAAGACTTCTCAGAATTCCATTCTGTTGCTACATCACACCACAGTGAAACATTTCCAATGGTTTATGTGATGCTCATTTGCAGTTATGAGTAAAATAAATTTGATCACCCTGTGAATATGTAAGTAATGGATTTTCAGTTACACGACCAAAAATTTGCTTATTCCTCACAGAGACTGCCACATACCGCTTACCCCACTGACCTTCCCAACCTCTGTCAGTCATATTATACCTCAGATTCCCTAAACCACATACAAAAACAATCAAAACGATAGCCAATAAACAAGCAGAAACATACCTCAATGATGTGATTTTTTTTTTTTTTTTTTTTTTTTTTATTGCGTATAGGAAGCCCCAAATTCTCCCTAGGCTTTCAATTTTGTCAAATTTGCAAAACTCTGTCATTTTTTAACTAAAGCCTCTGAAGTTTTGTGCTTCTCCACCAGATCACAGTGGGTACAGTTGTGTGATATAGTAAGATGAGATTGGTTTGAGATTGTGTGCGAGCTCTGTAACTTTTGCGTTTTTTTTTTTTTTTTTTTTTTTTTTAATTCATAACTGTAATGTTGAAATTGTCAAAACTCCAAAAGGTTAACAACTATAAATCAACTAGAAAATGTAGTGTCATATTTTTATTTTGCTTATAACTGGATAATGAGCCGTGTGAACAGTTAAAGGTAATTCTGAGCCGTACAATAAAGCTGTTGTCAAACTGTAAAGGTTTACTCCCGTCTTTAATTTGTCTGAATTTGGTCTGTTTACACTAGAAGTTTCTAGCTATTCATTTCAGTTAAATGATGGTCTCAATCACTGCATCACAACAAAATGAAAGTTACCAAAATGCTGGCCACAAAAGTCGTAACATTTCCCTGGCCCTCTACAATGTTATCATAGTTCCATAGTTAAACATTTTCCTGTTGTCACAGAATAATGTTCTATACACCATGGAAATGGATACCACTACTACCTCACATCTTCTTCTTTTGAAATGACAAGCAATACTCATGCTTATGCTTCACAACCTCCTTGATGCACCTTGTTTTCCTCTGTCAAGTTTTGTTTTGGAAAGGAGCATTTCCATCAGCCTTTCCCTTCCTCTGCCAAACCCACTTTCTGCATCCATTTTTTTCCTCTCCTGTTTAGCATTATATTGGAAATGCGCTGGGGCTACACTCTATCTTTATAAATACCCCCTCCAGCTTGCATGGTGAAATACATTATTGGATGACATGCCCAGCCTACAGTATGCAGTTGCAAGTGAATTCTTCAAAATAAAGTTCCAGTCAACAAGAGGACAGTCTTATTTTGATTTTGAGGTGGGCATGAAGAGATGGATGCTGTCATGCTTTATGGGGTCTTTCTACATCTACATGATAAATTCTCTTTAATCATAATCCTATAAGAAGTTGGAGTGTACCAAACAATTAATACAAAGCCTGCCAAGATGACACTTGACTAAGAAAAGGCATGACAACTTTAGGCCTGTGTACCATTTCTGTTGGATGCTCTGTTTTCTGCCTTTACTTTTGTAGAGAAATGCAGTACTGGTTTGTGATGTCATGCTTTTGCCTCCATTGACTAATATAGTTGTCCTATAATGCTTCTGCTCTCCTTTGTGCAACTTCTTCAATCTCTGAGGTTTGTCACTGGACCTGCATGTAGTCATCCTCCTGAGACAGAGTGGTTTGTTGCCACTTAAGTCCTGTCACTACTGGGGGTTTCCCAAACACAAAATTAGTTAGCATGGCAGCTAACCACCTCAACTTTTTAACCACCTGAACAAGTTGTGTGCTCTGTATGTGGGGAAAAAATGGGAGTCTTTCATATGACACAAGAGTCAGTGATATTTGGATGGCTGGATTCTGTGTTGCAGTGGTGCTGGCAGCTGCCTCTGCTCAAGAGGTACCGAAGGTTGCTGAAGAAAACAAAGAGGTGGCACCTGCTGTTGAGGAAGTCAAGGATGCTGCACCAGTAGAAGAGGTTGCTGCACCAGTAGAAGAGGTTGCTGCACCAGTAGAAGAGGTTGCTGCACCACCAGAGGAGGCTCCTGCACCAGCAGAAGAGGCTCCTGCACCAGCAGAGGAGGCTCCTGCACCAGCTGAGGAGGCTCCTGCACTAGTAGAAGAAACCCTTGCACCAGTAGAAGAGGTTGCTGCACCAGCAGAAGAGGTTGCTGCACCAGCAGAAGAGGTTGCTGCACCAGCAGAAGCGGTTGCTGCACCAGCAGAAGCGGTTGCTGCACCAGCAGAAGCGGTTGCTGCACCAGCAGAAGAGGTTGCTGCACCAGCAGAAGAGGTTGCTGCACCAGCAGAAGAGGTTGCTGCACCAGCAGAAGTGATTGCTGCACCAGTAGAAGAGGAGGCTCCTGCACCAGCAGAAGAGACCCTTGCACCAGCAGAGGAGGCCCCTGCACCAGCGGCGGAGGCCCCTGCACCAGCGGCGGAGGCCCCTGCACCAGCGGCGGAGGCCCCTGCACCAGCAGAAGAGACCCTTGCACCAGCGGAGGAGGCCCCTGCACCAGCGGAGGAGGCCCCTGCACCAGCGGAGGAGGCCCCTGCACCAGCGGAGGAGGCCCCTGCACCAGCGGAGGAGGCCCCTGCACCAGCGGAGGAGGCCCCTGCACTAGCAGAAGTCATAGCTGCTGAGCCTGCACCGGCTGAAGAGACCCCAGCAGTTGTTGAAGAGATCCCAGTTGCTCCTGTGGTGGTAGAAGAGGCTCCTGATGTAACAGCTGCTCCAGCTGATGAGCCAGTCACTGCCACAGATGTGAACGATATTGTTGCAGTGGCCCCAGTTGTAGAAGTAGTTAGCCCCATGGCAGAAGAGGCAGCTGCATCCCCTGTGGAAACCCAGGAAGAAGGTCCCAAAAGGGAGTACATTGTTGTGGTTCTGGAGGGAGCACCCACGTCAGACAAGAGACCCAAGGTGCTGGGAGTGGGGCCCATGAGTGGCAGGATCATCCCAGCTCCAGACGATGATGAAGCCCCTGCCTCTGAGGTATCAGGTAACTTGGTTATTAGATGAGTCTGCACCTGTGCTTGATTATTTTAAGTGTTCATGCACAGAGGTTGATACTCAAAATGACAAACTTGTTTCATATACTACAGTTAATCCATTCTATGTTACATGTACAGAACACAATTTTCATGCTTCTCCTGTCCCTGCCACTGATAGCACACTGTTATTTGCCCCACATCCAGCCAATGTCACATTGATGAATGATTAGATCATATTTATGTCACCCCTGCTTTATTTTCTGAGTGGCACAATGTCAGACCTGTGTATCAATTTCTGATGTCTTTCTAATGTAGTCTTGAGATCATTTTAAATGTAGGCCTTTAAATTTAGGTAGAATGCCTACATTGGACCTACATTGGCAAGATTTTCTGACATTAAGGCAACTGCGATCTTAGATCTACAGCCTACATCAGGCCAATGTATGTGTGCTATCTGGGTGTAGTTAATGGAGTACCAATATTTGTAGATAAAATTGAAGGGGTGATCCAACGTTATCCAACGTGTAGTGTAGGCAGGGGCGCTGGCAGGAATTTTGGACCCCATGGAAAAAAAGAAAAATATATATATATTTACTCGATGATGGTTTAATAATTTTATATTAGTTTTTACCTATTTTTTGGGGCCCCTGTCAGGCAAGGGCCCTTGGAATTGTCCTAACTCTTCCCCCATATACGGCACCCCTGAGTGTAGGCACAAGGTTTCTTTAACAATCACTCTCACAAACAAATTTTAATTATCAGAATGCCTCAGTAAGTGTGATTTTCACTGCTGCTTATCTTCATCAGTATTCAGTGTGAAAAATCCACTCTAACTTGGATTTTTACATTCTGCCATTTAGGGCAGACGGCGGCTTCTTAGGATGCAAATGCAGTAGTTCCAGCTAAGAGGTACTGAGCCTTTATTTTGAGGGGATCTGATTTTATGTACTCGTGAACATTCCTATCTTAAATGATTATTATGTCGATTTGAAATGTGTGAATCACCAGTAGTTATAGAAGCCACCATCCTTAACAATTTCTTTTGTCTTTAATAACAGTGAACAGCTCCTGAATGATGACTTTCCACACTGCAGAAGAAGAGGACGTGCCTTCCCCCAACACTTTCCCCTCCTCCTATTAGACCAAATTACAGAGCACTTACGTGTTGTCCCAATGCTAATACACACATACTGTTTTAGATAGATGCCTGCGATATGGAAGAATCTCTTTACATGTTATCAATGACCAAGATATAATATAAGATATCACTGTTACAGTAGCTGTGACACTGCACGCAGACTTGGAAAACTACACTGTGTACTTCCCAGTTGAGCTCAGTCAGTGGCTGAGCTCTTGCTTCAGTCTCTCAGCAGTTTGAATAACATCTGTACATTTCAGTCTGACAGTTGCGGACAATACTGAGCCATCCAGTTTCCTTATCCTTACTGTTACAGTTGTATGTTTACTGCAACACCAAAGTCACTCCAGTGCTACAGCTTTATATTTGGTAGCCTATAACACGCAGTAAATATAATCAGAGTCCATAAAGTAAAGCGGTGTTTTCAGTCACCAGCATTTTTACAATACCTGGTCTCAGGTTTTTCCTTTTTTGTGTTGATACTGAGTGGCAAAGGCTTCCCGTTGATCTCAACATGTGAAAATGGGTCTCAGTAGCTGCATCGCTACCTCATTTTTTGCTTCTGTAGTTTTCATTCTTTAAAATGACACGTTACTGACCTGCGCTGATGCAATCCTAGTGTTACGGTTCCTATATAAGTCAATAACTCAAGGAAGGCGTAGTTGCAAAGCCAATAACTTTGATAAGACTCAGTGGATTCTTGTATAAATGCAACACAGTTTCTCTGTATGTACTAATTCACAAATGTTATCACTGATATGAAATCTCTTGTAAGATTTCATTAGGCAGACTCTGTACACTTTTGTCTCTTTAATTTGTTTGGCAAGTTGTTGTCACTCCTGACTTCTTTGGTCACATCCTTAGAGATTGATATAACTTATAGTTGTAGTTCATTTTTATGTATAAGCAGCAGCATTTTCTTTGTCTTTTTCTTCTCTGTTCTTTGAAAGAGTTTGACTTGTGGAGTTGGTCTAAGAGTCTGACTTGTGTGTATGTGTAATTTAAAGGTTTGCAGCAAGTGGAACATTCATTATGTTGGTGTGCATTTGTGATACTGATGTTTGGGTATACTGTTGAAGTACATTTGAAGAAAGGCTCCAGTGTGAGATGCTCTGTGGTGATGCGGCTCCTATTCCTTCTGTCCCTGTTTCAAATCAGCTGTGTAGGAAAAGGGACTGAGATCACTGAGAAGAGAAGCGAACGTAAGTGTATTTCTCCATATTTTAGTGATTCTTCTGAATATTATTCAGTGAGTCTGTCATTATTGCTCACCGGCAGATTTTGTATAGTGAGACGTGAAGATGCCTTTGGTTTAGCGAAGGGCAGAAACTGTGACTGTTTGACTCTTTTCCCCCGCAAAATAAAGAGGGATAAAAAAATTATTTTGGATGTTGCTTTTTCATTGTGTTTTACACATTTAAGTCAAACACAAAATCATGAGGGAAATAAAGACCTTAGTGGCTTTGAAAAGGAAACATGAAATAGAACAATATAATTTACCAAGCTGTACTTACATAAGCAAAGATACGTTTTTAGAGATAATTTTGGAAAGATAGACTTGATATTGAGTGAGATCTTCCAATGTGCTTCACTTTATTGGGAATTCGGGTGTTGTACGGATGCATCCAAGATTTTTCCAGTTTAACCCAAGTATTAGTTTATTAGAGGCAAATCCATCCTTCCATCTTGTGATGGAAGGATGGATTTGCCCTAAATGGGAAGATAGCTGGTACAGCGTTTTCATACTAAATGATCACAGGATAGAAGTTTTTCATTATAGAAATTATAGAATTTCAGAAAATCTTAATGCATCACATATTTCCATTCTCATCCCACATCTGCATTATATGCATGTCTTTTTTCCCATGCCACTTTGGAAAATAATTACTTTATAACAGTAATAATCATAACACTCCATAGCAATTATTATGCTGTAGAAGGCTGTGTTTATCAAATAACTATGAGGAGAGATAAATATTTCGGCGTTATAATTTCTGTATTATAATCACACAACAAACTATGTTTCAGAGCAGCAACTGAGGCAAAGACATACTGAGGGGTAATCGTTGTGATGTAGGAAATTAAGTCCAATTACTCTACTTTAATGTGTAAAGAAAAAGGCCATTTTTTCCACAACTGTTCATTATGACTGATTTCCTTATGTAATGCATATGAGTTTTCCTTATAAAATCAACTAGTATCTATTGCTTTCCATGTTGGATCATCAATACAGGGATAGTGTAAGTATTCATCAGTGTGTGTGTGTGTGTGTGTGTGTGTGTAGGTTTTTTTTTTTTTAATCTATTGAAAATGCATTCTTATATACAAACATTTCAGACATGTACTCAATATAATGTACAAAGAAACAGGCATATGAATGAAAAAAAATTATAATAAACAATATTAAACAATATTAACTTCCATTATTATAAAATCAGTGTAGAATAAATATACAACATACAAATTATTCCTCTTTCAAGAGTTCACAGGTTGATAGTTTTATTACTTGTCTTTAGTGTTTAAAAGTTTGATAATCTTTATGTATTCCTCACATTAACATAAAAAAGCAATGAAATGGGGGGTAACCTTTGAAATAATGCACTTTACGTGTATGTAAATTAACTGTATAGAATCAGTAAGTTTACCGTGAAATCAATGTTAGATTTATCATGTTCATAATAAATAATGTCATTTTTACATTCAGTTTTAACATTCATCATCAGCGTGTTTTTTTTTTTTTTTTCAACTCATGAACAAAGAAAGTGACAACATTGTTTACAAATATATGAAGCATTAAGACAGTAACATAAAATATTGGCAAAGAGAGAAATACAGAAAAAAAAAAACTGACAATAAAGCCCCAAAACAAAACTACTGTATATGACAATAAACTCACTTAAAGACTTTGAAAATATTCCATACAGTCATTGTTTTGACAGCTTTTTTGTTTTGTGAGGAAGAAATGGCTGACGAGTAGTGCTCCAATTTCCAATTATTGTACAAATAATTGAGTTTTAAAATGTACATTTGTGAATAAGGAATTTGGCAAGAAGTAAATCTAAATTAATAATTAATAATCATTAAAAAAAAAAAAAAAAAAAAACGCATGACATTGATGCGCGTGTGTTGTGCTGGAGGTTCGCCGTGGTTACGTCAGCACGGTGGTGCGTCACCGCTGAGCCGCTGGATCCGCTGTGGCGAGGAGGCGGCGCGCCGGAAAGCTACGGGGTAGCAAGAAACAAACAGGAATCACAACAAAACTTCTGGAACTACGCTCGCATTCCGTTTTTCCATTTCGGCGCAAGACATCGATATGTATTCGCAAAGTAATTTGTAAGGAACACCAGTCGGCACGGTTCTTGCAAACGCTTGTTTTTGCGAACGAAGTGAGCGTCTTGGCCTTGTCAACTTGGCTAGCTAACGTAAACGTTAGCTTCAGTTAGGCCTAGCTGGTGCTAGCCGCGAAGCTTACTTTTCGCTAGCAAAAGCAAAACAAGGTAAGGGGAACAAACTGGTTATATTCCCAGCATGCACGGGCAGATCACATCTCACGAGACCAAAGTATTACTTTTGGCTAAGGACAAAATGATAACGGCTAACTGTTGAACTACAATATTAGATAACGCTAATCGTATTGGTTAGCTAACGTTGTATCGTAGCTAGCTAACGTTAGCTATTTGCTAAATAACGTTAGTTCTTGTTCGTTTACCTGGATGCTAAGTTACTGGACTGCAGGCATCTCATTAAAAACAAGAAACATAACTATACGGCCATCATTATGAATAGATACTAACCGTTTAGTTTCAGTGGCATTAGTTATACTACTTGAGTGTTGCTAAGTGTATGTTAGGAGCGTACGCTAAGCACCAGTTAGCTAGAGTGTTAGTGAGGAGCTAACGGTATCGGAGTCGCACACACTGGACTGACGTGCCAGCCCGCTCATAAAGTAAACACTGGCTTGTCTGGTGTGAGTAGTTACTGTCACGTCTACTCAGTCCAGCGCTGTTTCGCATGGCTAGCTTTGACAGTAATGCTCTATTACCTCTACCTTACTCATAGTAGCTCTACTGCATTTGTATAAATGGTGGCATTTAGCCGAAAACATTGTTTTCTCCTCGAATTTAATAGCCATGATCAGCCCCAATACATACCCATGCCTCATGTAAAGAGAAATCAGCATGTCACACTGCTTTCATTAAGCTGAGATTTTATTGTTGTCAAAAGTACATAACTCCTACATGATTATAAAACTTTTAGTAATTTATAGACTTGTTCTGCAGTTTCACATACAGGCAATACACACGGGCTAGGATGATATGTTTATCTCCTGATTCAGTCAACATTACTTGGGTGCCCATTCAATATGTACTGCGATTCAATATTATGATTTGTTGCTATTTTCTTTATTCAGTTTTTTTTTTTTTTCAATTCCTCTCTAGTTTGTGGTTTTAATGTTTCATGAGGCTGTGATAATAGTAAAGGTCACTACAGGTCATTTTGTGCAGTGATACCAAGTTTCAGAAATGATCTGACTAGAGTGAAATGGCTGCTATGGGGGCTAACATCATCACACATGAGAAATATCTGGTTCATTGCATCCACAAGAGGCTCAGCTTTCCAGTCAAAGCCAACTGATGCAACTCCAAGACTGTTTAGGATCCAGTCTGCACAAATGCACCATTTTACAACAGGCCACAAGAACACGTTTGGACTGCAGGATTTGTGGCCCAAACTGCACGGGATTAGCATAAAGTGGGCATGTCTACAAAGGGGAGACTTGTGGGTGCCCATAGAAGCCATTTTCATTCAGAGATCTGCAGTTCAGAGGTCAAGGGATCAGCTTTGGAGATGGTCTTGCGAGTTTTAATTGATTCAGTAATTTAAAAAAAAGTTAATCATTTTTTTTCACCCCTACAAACTATACAAGGGATGGCCATAGTGACCAGTTTGAAGTCATCCTCGGAGTACAATTTTCATTGAAAAGATCTGCTCCGTGGCTTGTATGTGTGAACCCGGAGACCCTAATGAAGTGTAAAAGTTTGCTTGATTAGCAAGGCCATATTCAGTTGCCAAATTGTTTGAATGCAGTTTGGTGTTCTTTCCTTACAAGATGTTTTTGGATCTTAAGTCATGAGGAGAGAAAGGTTGCCGTGAGGCTTTCACATGACCCCCCACACACGCACACACTTGTGTTTGAGTGAGACAGCAACAACTATCCAGCTTGGTTGTGCCAACACAGCCTCTCCTCCTCCTTGAACCAGTGTGCTTTTTGTTTGGACAGGAATGAGTGATGACCTCTGTGGTGGTGTCAGACGGCGGAGGGAACATGGTGGAGTATGTCACTGTGATCGAGGAGCCCCAGCAGGTAGGCAGATAGCTGCCAGTCTGGAAGGCAGCAAAATGCTGTATTCAGGCAGAATGTGTAAAGGTTTTTTGAGGTGGTTCAAGTGCATGCAAATCAGTGGAAAGAGGCGAACAACTACATGGCCTAGAGCTACACTCTAGGCCATGCAGTGGTGAGGAGGTGTTTGCACCTTTTGACATTTTTCAGTTTCAGAAATTTGTCTGTGGCAGTAAGCAAAAGCCAGTGACTTTCAAGCAGAAGCTTATTCAGGTGCTTGTAAATTTCCACCCTATCACATATTATCTCTGGAGAACTGTCGTTGGGTGTTTGGGAGCAGTAACATTGTCCCAAGACATTTGACCAGAGAGGTTATGAAAACTAGATTCTTCAAAGAAGACATTGGTGCAACTGCCAGTCCTGACACTAAAGATTTAAATTCAGCATGATAGAATAGACAAGTCCAGATGCTGTCCAGTTAAACAGCACATTTCTATGTGTGCAGCATCAACTTTTGCTGTGGTTCAGAGATTTTCAAAGCAGGAGGCGAGTCTCCCCTGGGGGGCTGCCAAACGATTTCAGTGGAGGCTCATGAAGGGTTTCTAATGAACCAATTATTTAAAAATCAGTTATCAAATGGACAAGGTGTTGTAGAACAGCCAAACGCCTAGTAGTAATCTTACTGTTCCTGCTTTTCCAGAGACAGACCATACTAAGAGATACATTTGAAGTCACATCTTTTTATGCATTTCCTTGCACTTTGTTGGTCACTTTCGGTGGTTCACTGATACTTACGTCCAAGTGGTTTTTCTTTCAGTGGCAAATGGGCATGTTTTTGATCAGAAAACAACTGAATGTGCAGAAGCAGTTAGAAATGTTGTCCAATGCACTCAGCCGCTGAAGGAAATACTGGCCGACTCATCAGTTGTATATACAAAAAAATAATACAACCAAGGTGGTAAAAACTCAGTAATGGACTGTTTTGGGACAGAGAGAGGAAAACGGCACCATCCTCTTAAGACCTGCTGCCAGTGTTCAGCTGTGTGAATTGAAGACAAATCGTAGTGCTGCAAAATGCCAATATGCAGTGCTAATGGCATCGTTGAGTAAAATTGCACCTGAAAATGACTAAAAAACTGCAAAAAGACTCCATGCTATTATCCCTTTTTTAATAAAGTAGGAAGGAAGAACATTTTACGCAGACACACTCTGACTTAGTCATTTAAAAAAATCATCAAAATTGTCTTTCAAATTATGTGGGCAGTAACCACCTCCTTCCAGTCAGGTTTGGAAACCTTTCCATCATGATCCCAAGGAGTGTAACAAATATCCAAATACATGGTTTGGTTCAAACTTAGATTTTTGAGCCATAGTTCGGCTCATACCTTGGTTTACTCTTGTTTTGCTTTTTTCTTGGGAGTGGAGCTAGTGACAGTGAATAAGAAAATCAACATTTTTGTTGCCTATTTACAAGGATACAAGGACGTTTATTGGTCATTATACAACAGGTTGTATAATGAAATTAAAATGTGGTTCCCTCTTGACTGATTAATTGATTGTATAAAAATAAAATTATTAAACATGGAGGAGTGCAGATGGTGCTGCTATTTCAATATTAATGTTACATGGCTGTTGAAGCTAAACTTGTTTAATGCATAAAGTGATATGTTATTGGTTAGAATCAGTGTTAGGAAATTAAACAGATCATAAGTCCCTCTCTAATATTACCTGTTTAATGTTGCTGTGAAAACAAATGTCTCCTTCAAACAACTGAAATTATTCAAGTTTCTCACCAAAAACTACCTTTTACAAGATTATATCTGAACACATCATGATATCATAATAATTTACCATCACTCAATACTCCTTTTCATTATAATTGAACTTGCTGCAACCTCTCTATGATGTTCCAACTCAGTCAGTTATGGATCCTCATCCATGTTCTGTCCAGACTTTTAGGCTGACTCGGGTAAGATGCAGTTCTCTTGTGTCGCATAAATAAATGAAACAGGTTTGACTCACTTCAAGGGAAAAACGGTTGGTACCACGAGAACATTTCAGAATCATGATATTTTTCATGGGCTTGCGCCTCAGTTAACTGGGAGGAAAGCCAGTGATTACTAACAGTAACAGCAAGAGACTCTCAGTTGTTGTCAGCACCCAGTAGTGGAAAACACTGATTGTACTTACCATGTGTCCCAAAGTCCCTGTTTCTCACTTTTCACTTAAGTTTTCTCCCCCATCCTCCATCTCACCACCATAGTTTACAACTTGCACAAACAAATCACGTGTTTGTGTCATTGTAATTACCATCCATGTGCTCCACAGTCAGGCTGTATAGAGCTATACATTGTATAGCTACAGCTATTCTATACAGTGGCCTTATGATCTTTACACTTGGGGTCTGTGAGATTGAATATGGAATTGCAACTTGAGACAAATGGATGTTTGTATTGCAGTTTCAGTCTCGCTTTCTGAACTGTTACACCACTTATGATCTCCCATGTAATGCCCCTTTTGCCACTGCCATTGACCACTACAATCTCAACGCCTTCCTTATCTTCCTGCTTTGTTCCTGTTCCTGTTTATTTCCCGTTTCTCCTGCGTTTTGCCTGTTACATTTTGTTTTAATCACACCTTGTTGCCTTTTTGTGTGCAGAGCGACCAGCCAACTGCTGAGGAGGAGGAGGTCGTGCAGCAGGAGGTTGAGGCGGTGATCATGGACGGCGTAGAGGAGGAGGAAGAGGACGTGGAGGAGGAGGAGGAGGGCGTGGTGCTGCAGGAGGAGGAGTGCCCAGCGGTGATCGTCGAGGAGGTGCCCAGCGCCCAGGTGGAGCAGTGCTACGCGGCCCAGGTTCTGGTCTACGACGACGAAACCTACCTGATGCAGGACGTGGCTGAGGAGCAGGAGGTGGTCACGGAGGTGGTGGAGACAGGTGAGAGAGACCTACATGTTTATGAGAACATCTGTCAGCTTGTGGAAAAACTGTTGCATCCTCAAGATTATTAAAATGTCTTCAGTTAATTTTTTGGAGGTTTTATTTTTCCACCAGGTAATGACTGGATTCTTTGTACTGCATGTCCACTCTTGGATCCCACTTATGGAATGTCATGTGTCTTGCATCAACTTGTCTCCAGCTGTGATTTATTTACAGGACAGTTATCAAAAATGCATCTTTGGCAGGTAGATAGAAACCTGATTGGCCTCACACCAGGTTGTCATTGTCCCATTAGTATTTTTGAGCTGTGGGTTCCCTGCCCACATTTCCCATACCTTTTTTTTCTTCCTTAGGGTCTTCGGTGCATTCACAAAATAAGGTCTGTGATTTACATCAGCCTCAGAGACTTTGTCATTTTAAATTAAGGTTGCAAGATATGGTTAAAAAAAGTCACACCACAATTATTTTGATAGATATTGTGATTGTGATAATATTATTTGATAATATTGCTTAAATGAGGATAATGTAAAATTTTTCCCCCCTTCTCTGGCTTCTGCACTAAACCATTGTGTTTTTTTAATCTGGAGGATATGATTTGTAGGCCACGGCATCCCTGTAGCTCCACAATACTTATGATGCTACAGTTTTTTGCAGCTGCTGCAGAAATTGATCATTGTCCTGTCATGTTTTGAATTACACACATTCTCAACCACAAAAATTTAAGCTGTCATAAATTAAGAAGTTGCTAAACTGAAACTACAGCAGCTGTCAGAATAATTACACCTCATTACATCAAAATATCAACATGTTCAGTCACATTCTGCTCAGCTACATGTGCTCTGTTCTATAGCTTTGTCTTGTATTTGCTCATACTTCTCTTTTCCACAATTTTACCATTGACACATATATGAAATCCAGGTTTGTTTCAGCAGATACAACTAGGTAGCTACTTAAATGTAGGAGGATATATAAAGTGATATAATTGCTGTCTGATCGCTAAATGCACATATATTTTAATGCCAGGTGTAAATGTGGCTTTGTATGATTCCAGAACTGGATTAGCAACACAATTTGCATTGGATGCTCTTTAAACATAGGTGGAAGTCACGTCTCTCAGTAATTAAATTACTGGTGTCCTTTTCCCGTATTTAGCCTATTTGTTGTTTCAAGGCTTTTGTGAGCTTTGTTCAGCTGAAAATGGCCTGTTTTTGCCACCTTTGTTTCTTTATTTTACTTTTTAAATTTGTATAAAATTAATTTACAGTTGAATTCTAATAGGTATTTTCTGAAAACTTTAGATATCTGGTATGTTTTATTAGACAATCTTTAATTTTATCAAATGGTGATGAGTCAGTCATTGTAAAGAACTGTGGGTGTGTGTTTGAACTGCCAGATGTTATTGTGTGACAGCTGTAGGTGGCCCTCTGCTGGTTGCAAGGTGAGCTTGTTGCTCTGGCTCATACATACAGGAAACAGGAAGGGAGGAGTTGGCCAACAGCCTGCCACTGTAAACAAGGAAGTGTCATTTGAAAATAGTTCAGCTGGCGGTACACCACTTGTCAAAAACTATTTCTCACTGACAGGAGGATGGGTTTTTCCCTAAATTCTTCACTGATCAACCATGCCCATCTTTATTTTTCTTTTCCTTCATGATGGTGTTGTTTTGTTTTGCTTTTGTTTTCTTTTTTTGTCTTTTTGTTTGGCAAAGGTGAATGTGGTGACAGGTATTGTCTGCTTTTCTTGCCTCTGCTCCTCTCACAGTGGAGATGTCAGGCCACGACATGGTGTGTTTTGACAAAACCTTTGAGGCGGCTGAGGCTCTTCTGCACATGGAGTCACCTGGCGGCCTTCACAACGACCGCAACACAGGTACACACACTGTCAGGAATACCTGCCCTTTAGTTCTTGATGAATAGATGAATTTAATGGGACTCATATAGCATCTTTAATCTATGTATCCTTGTTGGCATTGAATACATTAATATTTTTGCTTTGCATAAATTTTGTCAAATTTAAAGATGAAGAATATCAGTTATTTGTAGTTTCAATTGGTAAATGAACCCTGATAAATGAATGTGCCATATTGGTGGGCAAAGCAGACACCAAATAGAGAGCACAACTCGTATCTAACAGTGTGTGTTTTTTCCCAGTGGAGGATGTTATGATGGAGACGGTGGTGGAGGTCTCTACTGAGTGTGGACCCATAGAGGAAGACTCCTTCCCCATTCCCCCCGAATGTGAACCAGCCGCTAAGAAGAAGAGAGGAGGTCAGTGTTATCACGGGAGCAGACTCCTCTGTGGTCCTCTTCATACTGTTCATACTGTGTCTTTCACTACAGGACTTCCCTTTCTGTCAGTCTTCCTGAATTGCAGTAGCCTCCAAGCTGCCTCAAAGCTTTTAATGGGTGGATGTTGGCATCACAGCACTGATGCAACTGAGCAGCATCATTAAAAGTGGCTCACGTTGCTTGAATCAGAAGGGTTGCACTTCAGTTAGAACAAAACAAAATTCATTATTGGCACAGATAGTAAAATAGGGAGATATTCCCCCTAAAAGAATATGTGGGGTCAGCACCATAGAGCATTAAAACTAGCTAAACAGAATCAGATGAACAGCAGTGAGACAGTGAGC